>NC_088877.1:10040230-10250785 GCF_032884065.1 Artemia franciscana
AACAATTTAAAAATAGTACAAGAAACTGTTATAGGTCGGAACGAATCACACGAAGTAAAAGTAGAGACAAATGATTAAAAAGAAGAGCACTTGCATAATCAAAATGTCTGGCAGTAACTCCATCAACTCCCGCGGAATTTCTTTTCTTTAGTTTTTGACAATAAAACGATACATCACTTGGCTTAATTATAAATGTCGAAGGTTCGTGTTTCTTCAGACAAGCACTTAATTGTTTTTCAAATTTTGACTCAAGAGCAGGATCGGGAGAAGAAAACTCGTGCTTATAATAATTTATCCACTCAGGCTCAGGAATATTATCTGCACTAATGTGTTCACAAGGGCGTTCAAATTTTTTCCAGAGCTTCGAAGGGTTCTCTGCAATTTTATGAGCGTTTTTCTCAATAAGATCAACCTTATGCTTTCTTAACACTTTAGCAAAAAAAACGTTTAGAACGTAGCCGCAGACCATTTATAGTCCCAGACTCAGGCCTGCCGCAATCCCTCCAAATATTCAGCCAAATTTTAGAAGACTCGCATGCAGAAATAAGGGAAGGGTTTTTTGACCAACCCTGAACTTGAGAGCCTTTCCTAATACGCTTGCACGGGACAGCTGAAGCTTCAGCACACTTTAATGCATGGTTAATTCAGCTAGATAGGTGGTAAGTCCGATGGCTATTTCTTTTTCACTAAGGCCAGAGAGCGTGCACAACAAATGAAAGGGCACCTTTATTTTATTTAATATTCTGTCACATTCAAAACGAAACATCTCGCGGTTAACGTCTTTCCAGTCTTTTATATAAAACCACTTTTTATCTGGCTGTTTAGGGGCATGAAATGAAGCATTTATTTTCAACTTTATTGGAAGGTGATCCGAATAAAAGCCATCACAAATTACCTCGACAGTTTCACAGGGGAAAGATGCAATAAAATGATCAAGGTTAGAAGTCGCTGACAGGACACCAATAAACGTGAAAGTTTCTGTTTTGTCAGCAACTGAGTAGGAAGGGGGGAGGGAATTCAGAAGGAGTTGGGTTCTTGGCGATGAACTGTCTGTTAAGTCACGATTAAATTCTCCTGCAATCAAAACTCGAGCATTTGGACACTTTGAAACTCCCTTCACAAAATCGCTAGCTTTTTGCAAGCATTTATGAATTTATTCTCTGATTGCGAAGAGCAGTAATTAGTTGACAGGTAAACGTTTATACAGATTAGGTCCCAAAATTCGGCAGCAATGAAATGGTCATTCGACTCAAGGAGATTGATGGGGAATTGTGAAATAATAGCTAATCCGCCTGAAGGTCGGCCACGGCTCTTATTCATTTTCGCTGGGTGAAATAAGAGATAAGAATTCTGTGAAATGCTGAGTAAATTTTTCCTTTCATGAGACAAAAAATGTTCTTGCAGAAAGATTATTTCATTTGTACTTAAAAGTTCAGAGAGGACTAGGCCTTTGTCAACCACTTTGCCATTGATATTCCATGATAAGAGACTTAAGGCTCGAGCCATTATGCTGACTTAACTTTACTTAAAAGTCCTTGGGCGACTGGACATTTGAAGCTGTAACAGGGATGATCCTGTGATTTGCACAATCACACTTCTTGGGCCTTTGACAAGGAGATGTTCTGGAGCTTGAATGACCATGGTCACCGCAGACTGCGCAAATAGCTTCATTTGTGCAGCTACTGGATATATGTCCGTAAGCTTGACACTTGAAACATCTTACCGGGAGGGAGAGATACTCAGCCACTTTGATCCTCTCATAATCTATGACTGGGGGATTTTTTATGGCATTCATAAGATCAACTTTGGTTTCAAATTTCAATCGAAACGAGCGGGTGTTGCAAATCTGTCTTGAACTGACACATTTAGGAATCAGTGCGCAAAGTTCATCGTCATTTATATTGCTGGGGACAAATCGAGCAATACCGAGGTGAGAGGGGCTCCTGATTGTTGCAGAAAGAGAGTATCACCGTTCTGAAAGACCCCGACAAGAGTTTCTGGATCAGCCTTGCTAGCTGTAACAACTCGCCAATTATCTTTTCTGGGCTGAACTTCGACAATTTTAGAGCACTTTCTGCCCCACATTTTTTGCAAAAAGTCTTTCCTCAAATCGGACTTAGTGAGGTCAGAGGGCAAATTCTTGAGTACCACTGCATATGAGGGCTTTGTTTCAGTAATTGTAGGAACAATCGAGGGGGCGGGAGGGTACTTATTCATGAAATTGTCTAGCTTATTACAAACTTCTGTAACTTTTCTGGTGATTACCGCAGCTATCTCACCAGGACAGATAGGGACTTCGTCAGGTTCAACTATCACAAAGACTGGCAGCTCAACGTTACGTTGCTCACAAAGTTCAAGTACCTTTAACATTTCGTTAATATTGTCGATAATAATATCGATTTGATCGTCCTAGCACGTCAAGAAGCACCGAACTCGCCAAAGCACTAGAAATCCCTCCAATTCCCCCAAAGAGATCGGATCCGGTCCGCTTATGCCAATCACGTATCTATAACTTGTACTTATTCTCAAACTCACCAAAGTACTGGAAATTCCTTCAACTCCCCCAAAGAGAGCGAATCCTGTCCGGTTATGTTAATCATGTATGGAGAACTTGAGCTTATTCTTCCCATCAAGTTTCATCCCGATCTCTAAACTCTAAGAGTTTTCCAAGATTTTCGATATCCAAGATTTCCGTTTCCCCTCTCCAACCCCCATGTCCAAAATTTAAAATGGAGTATCCGAGACATGAGATCTTTCTATATATTAAGTTTCATTAAGATCCGATAACCCATTCGTAAGATAAACATATCTCATCTTTCTAATTTTTCCAAATTACCCCCCCCCCTAATTCCACCAAAGAAAGGGGATCCAGTCCGGTTATATCAATCACATATCTAGAACTTGTGCTTATTCTTCCCATCAAGTTTCATCCCGATCTCTTCACTCTAAGCGTTTTCCAAGATTTCCGGTCCCCACCAACTCCCCCCCCCCCAATATCAGTGGATCCAGTCAGGATTTAAAATAAGGGCTCTAAGACACGAGGTTCTTCTAAAAATCAAATTTCATTAAGATCTGATCATTCGTTCTTAAGTTAAAAATACAACATTTTTTTCAATTTTTTTCCGAATTAACCGAAATAACAACCCCAAAGAGAGTGGATGCGTTACAGTTATGTCAATCACGTATCTGGGACTTGTGATTATTTTTTCCATCAAGTTTCATCCTGATCTCTCCACTCTAAGCGTTTCCCAAGATTTCAGGTTTCCCCCTCCAACTCCCCCCAATGTCACCGGGTCCAGTCGGGATTTAAAATAAGAGCCCTGAGACACGATATCTTTCTAAATATCAAATTTCATTAAAATCTGTTTGTAAGTTAAAATACCTCATTTTTTCTAATATTCCGAATTAACCCCCCCCCCCCAGATGGCCGAATCGGGGAAACAACTGTTTCTAATTGAATCTGATCTGGTTCCTCATACTCCTGCCAAATTTCATCGCCCTAGCTTATCTGGAAAAGCCCAAACTAGCAAAACCGGGACCGACAGATGGACAGACAGACAGACAGACCAACAGACAGACAGAGATTGCGATCCCAATATGTCACTTGGTAAATACCAAGTGCCATAAAAACGAAAAAAAATTCACAATGGCTGTCGGTGACTAAAACTATTTCCTAAGAAAAGGAATATGCCCGTGGATAATCTGTTAAGGAATGAAATGCCTGTAGAACGAAAAAGAACTCCTCGTCTGAGGATCCCCTCCCAATATAAAATTGAAAAATAATGACTTACGTTGCAATTTTACGAGATTTTACACATTTCCCCTCCCACACCTTGGCTCAAATATCGACAGATCTAGGAAAAAATTCACGAATAGTAATTAGAGCCATTTATACCCATTACTAACAAAACATATAGATTCCAAATCCCTTGTTCAGAGACCCTGCATTAAGTAAACTTCACTCAATAATAAAATGAATCTTTGGCAAGAAGAAGACAAAGAAAGAAGGAGCCCATTGATGGCCATTAGAAACATGAAAAAATACATACGATAAATTTTCAGAATTATTAAACCAAAATATGTTAGAACACAGACCCAAAGGGTTAAGAATATACCCAAACTAAAAACCAACTCAAAAGATAAGTCAATCAAAATTAATACGAAAAAAATATAGCGTTACTTAGTAAATTTAAAATTCCTACCAAATAAAAACAATTGTCAAAGATGCGAATAACTAAAGAGAACAGGGGATATGCATTAAGAATACAGTCGAAAACAAATTAAAGTAAAATCAAAAATTATACCATTACAATTTTTACTATAATTAAAAATCTTACAGTAGCAAATAGCTGGAGATATGAAAGTTTATATACCTTTCAATGTCCATATTCGGACCAGGGTTTGGTGTATCCTCCCCTGGAAAATTCTCCTCAAATGTAAAATTGAGCATCCGAAAGGAAATTAAGAGAAACAAAAAGGACGAAGAAAAGCATAGCTTATAATTGTACATCAGCAATTACGAAAAGGGGTGGTGGCTAGTCATCGTGTAGGCGGGGGGAAATCCGATCTTTAAAGGAGCTCATTTCAGGGCCCAAATTGTCAAAATATCCTTGAGCACTCAGATTAATATGGGAAGGGGTAGGAATTGATCTTTCATTTCCCTCCATTTAGGCTAAGCTTGAATAAGAGTGCTGCAGACCGATACCTTCTTTTTTTTCTGATATTTATTTCCAAGCTTCAAATTCTATGCAATGATCTGTAAGTGTGAATGAGCTTTTATGAAGGAATGGTGGTGGACCATTTTATGGGCGGGGAGGGGGGCAGGTGCCTCAAAGAGTGCATTTCAATGCCAATGCATACTAACTCTCACTGAAACTTCAGGTAAATATAGAATTACTTACAGGGGAGGGGGCGAAGCAGAAATTGGTATCTACGGGCCATGAAAGTGCCAAAAATGTTTCCCCATTTCAAATGGGAGGAGTTATTCTAAGAAATATGGAACGGGGCTCATTCGACTGTAAATTGAAAGTTTTAGTGTCCTTTTTAAAGGCCAAAAAATATTAGAGGGCAATCAGCTTCCCTCTCAGTTCCTTTTATGTAATCCGGCCCCCCTCTAACCTTTGTGATATCGACTGAAAGTTTTGAGATATCTGTTTTGCTCAAAAACTTGGAAATGTCTAATAAGTTCGCAATTGGGGTTGATAATACCAACACAACTTCACTTTTAACCTTTATACTAGCCTTCTATGATAGATGAACCCTCAAGAAAAACTAAAAATGACTTAAAATAAAATAAAAATATAAAAATTGATACTATTGGATATTCCACGCCACATATTCTGATTAAATAAAATAAAAAACAAGTTTTTTTAACTGCAACTAAGGAGCGACATTAAAACTTAAAACGAACAGAAATTATTCCGTACATGAAAGGGGTTATCCCCTCCTCACTGCCCTGCTCTTTACGCTAAAGTTTGACTCTTTGTCACAACTCAACTTTTAAAACACTAAAGAACTTTAGCGTAAAGAGGGAGGCGATTTTGCCCCACCGCACATGAGTAATTAAAACAAAATTTGCATATTAAATTTTTTTGTCTAAATGGATTTCTCATATTTTTGTTCGGACGATTTTGATAAGAAAAAGGGGGTGGGGGAGGAGACCTAGTTGCCCTCCAATTTTTGGTAACTCATAAAAGCAACTAAAACTTTTTAGTTCTTTTTACGAACGCTTTTGTTAGTAATAAATATACGTTAATTACAAATTAACTCACGTAACAAACTTCTATGTTTGTATATTTTTATTACATGTATGAGGGGATTTGCTCCCTCGTCCATACCTCTCTCTTTACATTAAAGCTTAAATTGTGTCCCGATTCTTTAAGAATGATCCCAGAATAACAAAGACCGTAGAATAAATATTTGAAATTACTAAAAGCGCTTTAGTGGAAAGAGCGAGGTATTTAGGAGGATATGCCTAATAATTTCTGTTCGGTTTAAATTTTTATGCTTTAATTTATTTTTTCATTGTTTTTTTTTTTAATAATGCTAGAAAATCCTGTGCACCCTTCATGGCATTTCTCTTCCCCCATGACAAATTCCCTCAAGTAAATATCCTTCAACGTAGTTCCCTACCCTTAACCCCCCCTCTCAATCAATAAATCCCCCTGAAAACGTCAGTACACTTATCAATAACCATTACTGTATGTAAACACTGGTCAAACTTTGCAACTTTTAGTCCCTCCCCAGGGAAATATGTGGGAGTAAGTCGTCCCAAAAGACATCTTATTATTATTTTTTTTTTTTTGACTATGTTGAAGAAAATGGCTATCTCAAAATTTGGATCAATTGCCTTTGGGAAAAAAGAGCGTGGGAGGGGGCCTAGGTACCCTCCAATTTTTTTTTGGTCACTTAGAAAGGGCACTAAAACTTTTCATTTCCATTAGAATGAACCCTCTCGCAATATCCTAGGACCACTGGGTCGATACGATCACCCCTGGCAAAAAAAATAAATAAAAAACAAACAAACAAAGAAACACGCATTCGTGATCAGTCTTCTGGCAAAAAATACGAAGTTCCACATTTTAGTAGATACGAGCTTGAAATTTCTACTGTGGGTTTCTCTGATACGCTGAATGCGATGGTGTGATTTCCGCTGAATGCGATGTCGCTTCGTTTACTACTGAGCCCGGTCGCTCCTTAATGTTTGACTATATTTTGGGATATTGATAGAATATTCCAAAAATCCCTCTTTTCTTCATTGTTTTTAATTTTAATATTTTCTCTATGGCTGCTCAATTTTACATGAAGAGGGAAGTTTCCATGGAGAATTTTCTGGGAGGGATTACCATTCGGCTTATATATCAATTCCCGAAAGCTTTAATCCTATAACGAAAAAAATCTTATTTCATAAGAATTCCGAGACCCAGAGTGGGGAGCATAATAAAACGAATCTTTGACAACTAGAAAAAGAAGAAAAGAAAGAAGAATTCTTTTATTGGTCGCTAAACTTGCAAAAAGAAAAGATATAACGAAAAACTAAACGTCAATCTTGATTATTAACAAACAATTAATAAAAAGGAAGAAAAGAAAGGCAAAAAAGCCAAATACCTGTAGAATAAAACATAAGCTTGACAATTTTCAACAGTTTCTGGGGACACTTGTCTAACAATGTTGTCATCGTACTCGTACCATGACTTAGTAATGTTATTCAAAGCGTAAGCTGTGTAATGTCCACCACCCACTGTGCCATGATGGACAATCACTCCAACCAAATCATATGTCATGACTCTTGATGGAGAATCTAGATTAAGAAGTAAAATCTATTAGTTTATTTGTAAAATAATTATTTTCAAAAGACAATCAACTACCTAATTTATAATAAAACTAGCAGAGCAGGTATAAAAAGAAAGAAAGAAAACGAAACGAATGCTCTACTATGAGAACTTAAAGCTACTGATTAAATAATAAGATATACTCGCTTGGATTCAGCCACTCGCTGTATATCGGCCGGAGATTATTTTCAGATTAATAATAAGTTTGAACTACTAAATGATGAATATGTGAAACGGGCATAAAAAGAAGGGAAAAAAGGTATGTAAAAATGAAAATTTACTAATTGAATAATGAGATTTACTAGCTTGGCTTTACCCACTCCCTGTCTTACATCATGTAGATTTATTTCTCCTTGTCATAGGATTTAACAGGGCCCTTTACTTTTCTTGAAAATCTTTCTTTCCCAGAAAACATTGTCTAAACTAATGGTAAGAAATAAGAAACTCTTTGCTGAACTTATAACAATAAGTACACTCTAAATGTAGATAGAATGGCTAGGTATATAATTTTTTCCCCCCTAAATCGCCTAAAGACTCGTCTAAGAACTTCAAATTAAAAAACAAAACAAAAAAAAACAAGAGGCAGTCTATATCTTCTTTTTATAAATATCAAGTAGTCACTAGGAATGTCAACCCCCTAGCTACACGTAGTTTCTCGTTCATTTAGATAGATTGATACTAAAATATCCAAAATCGGACTGACAAAATTCAAAAGGGGTCGCCTTATTCTCAGTAACGCAACTGAAACCAATTAACTATAAACCAGGTAGCACTGAAACCTGGAAAATAGATCAGCAAGAAAACGGTACAGATTTCACGTAAGTAAGGATAAAATGAGAAAAAATAATTGACAGGTAGTCTTCAAGTGGAGCAAAGAACCTGACTTCTTTATAGAAAGGAGTCAGAATTTTTCTGAAGCCAGAATAACTTTTTCTTGGAGCTAATTTCTTTAATGCAAGAAGCATTATTGCTGCCTCAGATTCAGGTTCAGCAAACTTTTTTTCGTATATTGAACTGATCAAAAATTCAACTTTTTGCTATACCTATCAACCTAAAAATACTTCTAGAGACCTCAAATTAAAAAAAAACGAAGGTATAATGACATAAAAAAAAGGTAAGGGATACGGCATTAGACTTTACACTCCGTACCGGCGGTGCTGATCTCCGTTTCTTGGCCCTTCAGCCAGGAAGTGCAATGGGGGGGGGCAGCCATCCTGTGCTTTCGCACACCCTTCCTGTTTACCTTCCCCAGATTTCTCCAGGTACCTATTTAGAGCTGGGTCGACTCTGGCTAAGCTTACAGAGTCACGCCACTGACCCCCGTCCCAAACTGAAGAATTGGGTACACCGGGATTCGAACCCGCGTCCTCTCAGACAAGGCATCCCGAATCCAGCGCACCAACCCATTGGGCCAGGACGGCCAAAGTTTTCTTTGCTTGTTGTCGGTTTGGTGCCTTAGCTCTTCTGAGATAAATGTGCATATTGTGACTTTCGCCTGCTCGATTTTTTGGGTATTGATCTGTAAGTTAACGAGAAACTAGAGGCAACCATGACCCTATTTCTAGTTTTTCTATTGTATTTGTAAAAAAAAACAGACTTATGTTTTCTAGTTTAATTTCTTTTTTGTTTGAATTTAATATCTCTCGAAGTATTTCGAGAGATAAAAACATGACATAAAAACGATCAGTTTAAAATTTTGTCCAAATACTATAGAGGAACTCGAAATAGGAGTCTTGGTTCCATGTAGTTTCTCGTTCACCTAGATATTTTATGCTCATGAACAGAACTGGCAAAATTTGAAAGACGTAAATTATCCTCTGAAAAGGTAAGTTACAACACCGATAACAAACAAATACAACTACTGGCAAATTGGTAACGATGTGTAAGGATAAAATGTGAATGGGATAAGAAACAGGTTGTCTTCAAAAGGAGCAAGGAAGCTGACTTTTGGAGCTGACTTCTTATGGGATTTGATTACTTCAAGGCAAGAAGTATTATTGCTGTCTCAAATTCAACAAACGTCAGATCTAGCATATGTTAGATTCAGCAGTGTCTGATTCGGATTCACCAAACATTTTCTATTAAATTAATCTGAAATTCAACTTCGTTTTCTACACTTACGAACCTAAAAATACTTCGAGAGATATTAAATTCAAACAAAAAAGAAATATTAAAAAAGAAAACATAAGTCTGTATGTTTTTTTTACATATACAATAGAAAAACTAGAAATGGGGTCATGGTTGCCTCTAGTTTCTCGTTAACTTACAGATCAATGCCCAAAAAATCGAGCAGGCGAAAGTTACAATAAGCACATTTATCTCAGAAGAGCTAAGGCACCAAACCGACAACAAGCAAAGAAAACTACTGTAAGACGGTAGAATTTACAGAATATGCAAGGATAAACATGTAAAAAACATTAGTAATGAGGGGTTGAGAAAGCATATATACTACGATTGATAAATGTACGTGCCACCCCTCAAAGTATATGAAAAACTCATCATTAACTCTCTTCCTCAATCGAACTGGGATAGAATACAACCAAAAGGGGGCTTAGACAATATAAATCACTTTTATTGACTAGAGTCTCAGACCGAAACTTATCATGCACTCGAACTCAAACTTGAGCGTTGACTTTCTTGAAGTCACTGGAATATGAACTTAAACAAACTATATAACATCTAACGCTAAAAGTAAAGTCCCCCTTTCGCTGGCCAGTAGGATACCAACCAATCAAGGAATTGACTAAATTATTTGGCAAATGTTTCCCTCATTATCAATTCTCAAGCTTTAACATCACGCTCTGGCACCTAAGACCGATTATTATAAGGCCCAGTTATTTTTACTATTACATCCAGAAAAAAAAATCAATGACCTTTAATGTGCGGGTAAACGCAATCTATATTCAGGAGAAACAGGACATTTATCTGATAAATGGGGCCAGGGGCTCAACACTTTGTTAGTCATTGACGAGGAGCAAACACGAGTGCTAAGGATTGCCGTGATAGATTCAGTAGAACATTATTTCATCAATTGCATCGACGAAAAAATCAAATAATCAGCTTAATTTTATTTTAGAAATATCTAGAAATGACTAAAGCCAAGTTATTTTTACTATTAAATCCACAGAAAAAAAAACAATGACCTTTAATGTGCAGGTCAACGCAATCTATATTCAGGAAAAACAGGACATTTATCCGATAAATGGGACCAGGGGCCCAACACTTTGGTAGTCGCTGAAGAGAAGCAAACACGAGTACTTAGGATTGCTGTGATAGATTCAGTAGAATATCATTTCATCAATTGGATCGACAAAAAAAAATCAAATAATCAGCTTAATTTTATTTTTAAAATATCTAGAAATGATTAGAAATCCCGATTTTGAAGGCGGTAATCTCCACTTTCCTACCCATCTGCTGAAATTGATGCAAACCACCTAAAAATTAGAATAGCGAAACTTAGCAGAGATCATTTTATTCCCGCAAAAGATAACTGGCAACACCGACAGCAAGCAAAAGGAAACTACAAGAAAATGACAACTTACAGGTGAACGAGGATAAACCATGAAAACAAAAAACTACAACCAATACTACAGCAACATTAAAGCAATTCTATTATTTTTCTATCCTATCTAGGATAACCATTCTATCTATTTTTTATATGTATGTTTATCTATTTTATTTACTTTTTCAATATGAAGCCAACCATATCTATTTTCACTTTCAGAGAATGATGCAAAACACTTAAAAATGAGAATAGCGAAACAAAGTAGAGAACTTTTTATTCCCACAAAAGATATTTGGCAACACAGACAATAAGCATAATGACAATACTAGAAAATGACAGGTCTTACCGATGAAATAGGGTAGAAACGTAAAAACAAGAAAAGGCGAATACAGATTCAATTATAACATTAAATAAACTCAACCTTTATAGTTTTAGAGAGAGGTTCAACCTTTCTCTTTTCTAGTTAGGAGTTTTATTTCTTTTTTGTTTTTGACCTTGGCGATTTTTTCTAGTCTTTAATTTGTTGCATTTTTTTCTCTAATTCTTTTTTCTTTATGACTTTTGACTCTCGTTATCCTTATGGTACTTGACATGGCTTTAAAGTTTTTTGAACTGAACCGCGAATTCGGATATGCTTTTTTAGTTTTTAAAAAGTGGTTTATCAATAAATCTTGTCTCACCTGAGCAAGCATACGGTCTAAGGTTAAGCCCAGTCAGTGGAAATGTGACTCTGTTTGAAATCTTGGTAGAGCAATTCATCTCGTGGCGGAATCGCTTCAAATGAACAGTGAGGACCTCGGGTAGTTCCATAAGAGTTGCCTTTTTAATACCATTGCGAAGTTTTTTACACCTTTCACAGCTTAAAGAAGAAAACATGAAAAAACTAGCAAATTTAAAACTGTTAGTTTCCAATTGAATTTAAAACTGAAACATGAAAACAATTAATTAAAATTTAAAATTTTAAGTTCGGAAATAAAGCATTATGGTTATAGCCCACTTATTTTTATTTTTCCATTGATGTTCATCATAAGGAAAGCTAGAAACTGATGAATTTAAGAAAAAAAAGAAGAAAAAGCACAGGAAAGTTTTTGTTTCATTTTAGTTGAAAAATTTATTTATGTCTGTCTCGTCGGTGTATAAAATAGAAAAGCTTTATGGAAAAATTTCTGGGAATAAAAATTTACAAAAATTGTAGTAAGATTTTTTCAGAAAATATAGAATTTTCTCTATGTAAAAGCTTCGCTTTCCTCATAAGGAAAAAACGGATAATTTAGTTTTGAAAAGATGACTTAGGATTTCAAATAATTTTGCTTTAACTGGCACAAAATCTGAGACAATATTCCATTGTAAAATTGAATATTACTCTCGTTAGCAAAACTAAACCAAGGCAGGACTAAATAAAATTAATGGTTGCCTTTTTAATGCTATTGCAAAGTTTGTTACAGCGTTCATAACTAATAGAAGAAAACATGAAAACAACATACAAAGATTTATATCTAACCGCTTTTATTCAACTTCCTCTGTTTAGAGGGTCAAATCTGCAAAGATCAAAATACACACTATTCATATTTTCTTCTGAAAGTATGCAAGTGGTAACATATTTAAGTCGCAACACTGAAACAAGCAAATAAAGCTGCAGAGAAACGTAGAAGTATGTAAGGAGAAACATGAGAACAAAAATCTCTGGCAATCGTTGAAGAGAAGCGAATGCCAGAAATAAGTACTGGTGTGACAGTTTCAGTAAAATTTTACTATTTTCTTTCAAGTTTGTTGAATTTCTCCCCGGAGTTGGGACAGACCTAAAAAATTAAAAATATTGGGACATCAAAATTTTTGTTTTTGTGGGTTTCTTTTTCTCTTTATCTGAATATTAACCAAACGTATATCGGTCCTGTCTTTAGGGGAGCAATCATGTTATTTTTACAGGATGGCTCAAGCTAAAAAAAGTATATTTTTGGACTAATATTTCTCCAATTTCTTTGAGGGGGTTTAGGACAAACCACAAGGGGAGTGATTATTTATTTTTTCTGATGAATAAAATATACAATTTTCTTGGAAATTTCCTGCTTGTATGAAGTCGTTAGGCGTTACACTGTCAAAGATACAATTAGATCCAGTCCGCCCATATTTGGCCCATAACAGGCCTGCTGTAGACCTGTTAAAATGTAGGCCTAGTAAATATTCAAACAGGCCATTATTTTGCCTCATGGAAGCGATTGTTAGGTGTTTAGTTTACATAAGTAATCATTTTACAGGTTCAATACCCATCAAATGGAAGCAATGTTATAGATTCTAGTTGTTTAAAATGCGTAGACGTGGTCCCGGCGTTCAATTTCATAAGCAACATTTTGAAGTATGAAGCGTGAATCATTCAAGGTTACTAATTATCTTAGGAACTTTTTGTTCGGTTACACACGGCAACATTTTGGATAAAATATAAAATTTAGCTTAACTACCTTAAAAGATACACTAAAATATAAAAGGAGTGAAACAAAAATAAAACTCTAAAAATGGTCAAATGGCCTATGAAATAAATAAACAAAACGAAAAACTGAAAAAAGGTCAAGTTTACAAATAAACTAAAAGCTAGACATTTTTCTTCGTACCTCATTCTAACTCTAAAGTATTATGTTAAATCAAGCAATGACATATAATTTGGGAAGTGTTGGAGGAGAAAAGTATTCTATTTTAGAACTTAAATATCTAAAAGTATTCCACCGAAGGGTGTGTAATTTTTTTTGCCCACTATACTAATAGTGCAGTTGAATTAATAATGCATTCTATATCGCCTTTTAAAAGACGACTAGCATTATTTCGTTAGTATTAGATCTTACAGAGCTAGGAATTCTTCCCCTCCCCAAAGAAGTGGACGCGAGAGGGGTATTTATTTAGTCAGAACGGAATGAAATATAAAGATATTCATTTTCTATAAGCTAAGGACTAAAATTGGATTTTGGGTTTGTAGCTATGAACAACAACCAATGTTGGTTAATAACAATTAACAATGGTGATAATAATTATGTTAACAACATTATTGACAACAATGATAATTAGCAATGAATAAAAATGTTTTTTTAGGCCTTTGTAGTTTTTTCAAGCGAATAGTTTTCGTATCTAAAGCTTTATTTTCCAACACTTTCAAAATCCCCAAGAAAAGATAATCCATTTAAAAAAAAAATAGGAACGCATAAATATGAGTCAATGAGATAGCCTGGTGTGAAAACCGCACCCAAATTCACCCAGTTTTGGCGGCGTACAACTTCGATTTTGATAAATTAAATTGTAGTTTAGTTGCATGTAATTCTACCAAAAAATGGTTATTTTAACGTTGATGGTTATTTTAACCGTTAATGGTTAATTTTAACCGTTAACCGTTAAAATGATTATTTTAACGTATTTTAACTACCAAAAAAAAAAAATTATTTTTTTTAACGTTGATGCCTCCATAGAAAAATTGTCTATTCAAGTCGGACAAACATTTTTTTGGGGTGGGGAGGGGGGATCAAACCCATTGAACCCCCGGATACGGCCTGTTTACTTTACGTCAAGAAAATCAGCCAATAGAATTAAAGCCCAAATTTTAAAATGGAAGCATAATACAGTAGTTTTTTTTTGCTTTTAGTTATGCCGCAAAACCAAATGTAAGAAGAAAATTTAATGAAAAAAAATCGAAAAGTTTAGGTTCTAATTAAACGAAATAAACCGGCAAATGTTAATATTCCGCAAATTTGAAAACCACAAGTAGTTAGATGACCTTAAAACGAGTAATTTATAATGTATGAACTAAGCGGTTACGACTACATTAATTTGTGCGTAGGGGAGGCATGAAGGAACAACTTTGTGTAGACCAAATCGCATCTGCTTCAAGAAATGAAATTTTCAGTTAAAATATTTTGAAAGATAATCGCTCGATAATAACACTTACAATTGCGCTTTAAAATACTTTCAGTAAAGTACTAGATAAACTTCAGGATAAAGAACGGGTGTCGGAGGGGGGAATAGCCCTTACCATATTTAAGATAATTTCTGGCCTTTTTAAATCGTAACAGTTATCTTTACTCCTATTTCAAAAAGCTTGTTTTTTCTCCAAATTTAATTGTTTTTCTCTGAATTTGAGATTTTTGGCAATTCCTTCATTTAATTAGTTCAGTGACATATTGTATGTAGGGGTGGGGCAACATGTTAATCGGGCCAAATCATTGTCAAATGCTGGCCTGAGAATCCACTCTTCATTACTTCGACCGCAACGTTAGGGTCCACGACAAAGCTTAATTGATTTTCTCAAAGACGCAAGTTTTCAAATCTCATTGTCGAAATTTAAAACATAACTCAGATAAAAAAAAAAAAAAAAAAAAAAAAAAAAAAAAAAAAAAAAAAAAAAAAAAAAAAAAACACTGATTTGAACATTGATCATTTTTCCGGATAATACCAAACCTTATTTTCATGTGTCTTGGAAGAGGTCGTTTGCTCTTAAATAATCTTTAGAAGCTCAGACAAGGAAAATAATGAGAGAGTAGGTGGTTAGTGTCTAAAAAACGTGTATATGATGATACATATGTATTTCTGAAAAATCAGAGTTATTCTACAATGGGCAGAGTTGTTTGTTTTCTTTAGGATGAAGGGGGGGGGGGCTGGGACTTTAATGTGTTTGTACTGGTCACGAACTTAAAAAGGATATTTAGTAATTCTTTGTGACTTATTCTTAATTTTTGTACGGTGATCCAACTCTCTAAAGAGGTTTTTTTCAATGCCTTAAAAGCCTTTCAATGACCTTTTTTCAGTTTGGGTGGTTAAACTATTGAGAATTGATTGGGTGTTTTTGCCTGAACATGTGGATCTGGGTAAGAGATGTGAATAAACAACAGGAAATTAAAAGCCAGGAACTACTTCCCTGTATATTTTAGGAAAACTATTTAACTTCTCCCGTTTTGTCCTAGTGAGAGAAACATTCAGACGCTTAAAGTATTGGGAAGTGTCGATTTTGCTTCTTCAGACAAACAGAGCAGAATTTTCTTTTTAAAATAGTCTTTCCTTTTTAATATATATTATTATAATACATATTTAATATATTTAATATATCAAAATATATTTTAAAATATTCTAGCATAACTGCTTCGAAAACATTAAAAATAAGCTCAAAGAAAGTATCACCTTAGTATTTTGGCAGCTTAGGGAGTTCCCAGTTTTGCTACCCACCTTTATTGAAAACCCTGCTATTACAAACTGCATATTCTATATACCGTGTTTACGTTCAATAAAAATTGTTTTTTTTTTTAACAATTAGTAAGATATTATACGTTTTCTTTATTTTAAACAAGCCTCTCGTTAGCTTTTCAAAATGTTGGACACAAGCAAGATCTCCAATCAGGTTTTATCAAAATTACATTGGGAAAAATCACTAATGGGCCTTATGTATTTGAGACAGTTTATCGACGCTTAAACTTGCAAAATATTATTTAAGATATCAAATGGCCTTAACTGTTACTAGTCCTAAGCTCCACCTGCCCTGCCAAGAAGTTCAAGCCTGTGATATAGTTACAGCTGCAGCACGATTAACATTCGAAGTACATTAAAAGTATCTTAAGTAATAAGTATTTCGTAATCTTACTTAAGTATCAAGTAATAAGTACGCCGTAGAGTTTTTACTTAAGTATAATTACAAGTAATGGAAAATTTTACTTAAGTAGTACTTCAAGTAAGTGACAGCACTGTTCCGGAAGTCAGTTATCATATAGCAATTCATTTTAATTTGTTAAGATGTGTACTGCCTGAATTTAATTTCGAGTTCTAGAAATTTCACAATTGTCTCCTATCCAAAGCGACCAAGCGTAAGCAACCGAAGGTCCCGTCAGTCGATCCTGGAGCTATAGCAGAAATATCCTCACTAAAGTTAACTCTGTTCCCCCCGCAAGTCTCCTTGTGGCATTACAGTCTCTCCTCATTGCCCGTTGACTTTGAAACAGGTGTCCCCTCGCGCAGAGGGCTTCACTGCAGTAATGTGATCGACTCTCCGTCCCTTATTTGTCGGCCTAGGAGCAATAGCTATACCCACAAAAGTGCTCGTCTACCTCGACCATTTTCAGTTAAGCAAAAATCAAATAAGGCTGGGCACCATGACATTAACAAAGTCTTTGCTGTTACCAAAAATTTTCATTTTTTTTCTTTTGACTAGCTTCAATGATTTCATTTGCGAATCAATTTCAAATAATCTTAACTCATCTGAACCATTAAAAGCAAGCTTCACGCTTGGGCGTTCTACTGAGTATTTCATTTACTAGCCGATGTATTTTAAACTAAAAAATGATAGGCTATGAAATAATATTTCCGAAATTAAAAAGTCTTAATACCTTTAATAGAAGGTCATATATGACTTGCATATGCTAAACAATTATCTAAGGATAGTCGGCTAAGCAGGAGTTGTTCAGAAGGTTTAGAGATAACCTAGTCCCTAGGATAATTCTGTTGCAAAAGTCCATTTCCGAACTAAAGACTAGAATGAAACAGTTTACCACAATTTTATTCTCTGTTCCGTCAATATATCCTAGCCTCAATGAGATTACATAACTGACATAAAGACAAGGTGAACGCACTAGTCTACTTAAATCCTTTTTTATTTATCTTGCTTATTTATTTATTTATATATTTACTTATTTATTTATTTACTTATTTATTTATCTTATTTATCTCGCTTTCCAATAAAGGCTAGGAATAGCAGCCGAAAATGTCCAGAATTGGGGCTATCGAGAAGGAATCTTATTAAGAAAACAATTTTTACTTCATAATATACCCAAGAGGCTAATTGTAAACATTACATTTTGACTGTAGCTCCGCTATACTTAAACCCCTCCCCTCCAATATGCTGAAGTTAAGTTCAAATTGTCTATTTCCCATGCGTTCTACCACGTATCTATCTTTTTTCAACCCAGGTACCTGTAAATTGGATCAACTGTGATGAAACAAGAGCTAGAAAAAGGAAGAATGAACTGGAAACATACAATTGGGGTTATATATTTCCACATTAGGGGGGAGGCGGGTAAAGCATAGTGGAACTGCAGTGAAAATATATTGATTACAATTAGCCTCTTCGGTATATTACGGTGTAAAAACTGAGTTCTTAAAGTGTTTCCTTCTCAATAGCCCCTATTCTAGATCTTTACCACAGTAGCTCTCCAAACGGTGACATGCTAGAACAAAAAGAGATATAGATAAACATAAAGAAGTTTAAACTACTGACTTAGGAATAAGGTGAACATACAGCCTGATGGCTTTTTTATGCTTTTTCAAAAGATAAGGCTTTGTTATCAAACAGTTCGTGGTAACGAACTGTAGTAAGGAGCTACCCGGCTCAATAGTAACCGAAACTCTAAAAAACGGAATTGTGGTACCAATAGTTACATCAAAAGAATCACGTTTTAATGCTGATTTTAAATATATAAGTTTCACCAAGTTTAGTCTTAGGCCTACCCATCAAAATTTACGAGTCTGAGAAAAATAACCTTATTTTAAAAAATAGGAGGAAAACACCCACAAAAAGTCATAGAACCTTAACGAAAATCACACCATCAAATTCAGCGTATCAGAGAACCCTACTGTAGAAGTTTCAAGCTCCTATCTACAAAAATGTGGAATTTTGTACTTTTTGCCACAAGACAGATCGCGGATGCGTGTTTATTTGTTTGTTCGTTTTTCGTTTTGTTTTTTCCCAGGGGTGATCGTATCGACCCAGTGGTCGTAAAATGTCATGAGACGGCTCATTCTAATGTAAATTAAAAGTTCTAGTGCCCTTTTTAAGAGACCGAAAAAATCGGAGGGCATCTTGGCCCCCTCCCACGCTCATTTTTTCCTAAGGTCACCGGGATCAAAAATTTTAGATAGACATTCTGTTCAGCATAGTCGAAAACTTAATAGCTATTTCTGTGGGGACGACTTAATCCCTCACAGTCCCAGGAGGAGGGGCTGCAAGTTACAAACATTGACCATTGTTTACATATAGTAATGGTTATTATGAAGTTTACAGATGTTTTCAAGGGGACTTTTTTATGTTGGGGTGGGGGTGGGTCGGGGGTGAGGATTACATGAGAGGATCTTTCCATGGAGGAATTTATCACGAGGGAAGAGAATTTCCATGAAGGGGCGCAGGATTTTCTAGCATTATTAAAAAAAAAAACAATGAGAAAATAAATATTCTTTTTTCAACTGGAAGTAATGAGCAGCATTAAAACTTAAAACGAACATAAAATATTACGTATATAAGGGGGTTCGTCTCCGCCACAATACCTTGCTCTTTACGCTAAAGCATTTTTAGTAATTTCAACTATTTATTCTACGGTCTTCGTGATTCAGGGGTCATTCTTAAGGATTTGGAACAAAATTCCAGCTTTAGTGTAAAGGGCGAGGTATTGACGAGGGGGCAAAACCCCTCATATCCGTAATAAAATAAACAATTATAGAAGTTCGTTAGGTAAGTTAATTCGTAAGGTACGTATGTATATTACTAAAAAAAACGTTCATAAAAAAAAAATATCTAGTTGCACTTTTAAGTAACTAAAAATTGGAGGGCAACTAGGCCTCCTCCACCACCCAATTTATTTTATCAAATTCACCAATCAAAACTATGAGAAAGCCATTTAGCAAAAAAAATTAATATGCAATTTTCGTTTTAATTATTCATGTCCGTTGAGCCAAAATCAAAACCTGCATTTATTCAAAAACGTTCAGAAATTAAATAAAAAAAAAGTTTTTTTCTAACTGCAAGTAGGGAGCGACATTAAAACAAAACGAACAGAAATTATTCCTTATATGAAAGGGGTTGTCCCCTCCTCAACCCCTCGCTCTTTACGCTAAAGTTTGACTCTTTCTCACAACTCTTTTAAAAATTTTTAAAGACACCTTTCAAATTTAAAACATTTTTAAAACAACTTTTTAAAACAATAAAAAACTTTAGCGCAAAGAGCGAAGCGTTGAGGAGGGGACAATCCTTTTCATATACGGAATAATTTCTGTTCGTTTTAAGTTTTAATGTCGCTCCTTATTTGCAGTTAAAAAACTTGTTTTTTTTTTATTCGATCTATTTCAGGGACAGTCTAGTGATTATGAGATCTAAAACTGCTGTTTATATTGCAAGTGTTTCAGCAGCAACTCTTACCCCTGAATTCCTTTGCTGTTACTGTTGTAAAAAAGTAGAAAACAGTTTTATAAACATAAAAAAGAGGCAGTTTCTTTCAAATAGACCTGCAGCCTAGTATACTTGAGCAACAAATAATGAATATATTGTTTATTCAGACGAAAAAAATAATTTTGAACAAAGAATCAATAATAAAGTTAAACTGAAATTCACCCTCCATTTCAAAACTCAGAGTTGATGGTTAACGTACGCGTACGCTAAACAAAATAATATCCCTATGAACCAAAACAGCACTTATTTTTATATATTCCCTTTTCATTTTATCTAAGCACATATATTATTCAGTGAGACCCAAAGCACCACCACAGAACACATTCTTCAAGATAATTAGCCACAGATGTTGCATTTGAATTTTTAGCGTAATCCAAAGGTGAAAGATTGTCAGAATCTAATGCATCTACAAGAGCACCGTTTGAAACTAGAAACTGGCAAATAGCTAATGCGCCTCGTCTGGCAGCATAATGTAATGGTGTGCAATTTTCAGAATCTCTGGCATCTACAGTCGCGCCATTGGAAACTAATAGCTGACAGATATCTAGTCTGTTTTCTTCAGCGGCTCGATGTAAAGCTGTTTTCTGGAGCTTAAGCCCAAAGCGCCACCAGAGGACACATTCTTCAAGATATCTAGCCACAATCATTGCATTTGAATTCTTAGCGTAATCAATAGGTGAAAGATTGTCAGAATCTAATGCATCTACAAGAGCACCGTTTGAAACTAGAAACTGGCAAATAGCTAATGCGCCTCGTCTGGCAGCATAATGTAATGGTGTGCAATTTCCAGAATCTCTGGCATCTACAGTCGCGCCATTGGAAACTAACAGCTGACAGATATCTAGTCTGCTTTCTTCAGCGGCCAGATGTAAAGCTGTTTTCTGGAAATTATTCTTCAAATTTGGGTTTGATCCATTTTTTACAAGATATTTCACCACATCTGTTTGAAATTTGGAGTTATTATTTGTTAGTTTTTGTCTTTGCCCTTCTTCCAGCATACATATTTGGTCAGCCACTCTTCTGTTAGGAAACGAGCATTCTTTATCATAACCCAATTCTCTCGTATGCCTTTTCTGAACGAGCCGTTCGAATTTCTCTGCTAACAACGACACTCTGTTTTCTTGTGATTTATTAGAACGTATGTTTTGATGTTCCATTTTTGAATTTGAGAAAAAAACTTTTTCTAGCCAATAGTGATATCACACTTGAGAAATGTCTTTTGTTACTAATAGCTATTGCTAAGAAATTAGCTGTTTATATACCAAAAATGACGTCACGAGTTTAGCATTACTTTGATATTTATAACCGAAAATGACGTCATCTATCTGCACTGTTGTATTTTTTATGCAGTTTCAAATTACCGCAATTCAAAAAATGACGTCATATTTTCATAAAGTCGTACCATTATACTATAAAAGAAAATTTAGTTGTCCGACTTTAAGAAAGTAAATTAATCCAGGGTGTGCCCGAATGCCAAAAGTTTACTTCGAGCACCATATCAGAAAAGGGGGCATCCGAGACAAGCTTGGCAAGATTGATTATACTGCTTACATGCATGATTAATGTGCTCCGATCCTTTAAATAGGACAAAATCTTCTCTGTAAACGAGACGAAAAGCAACACCAGAAATCATTTGACAAGAATGAAAAAAAAAAAAAAAAATAACAACACATAACCTTATCCCATGTAAAAGACAAAAAATTAACTGAGGAAGAAGCTAAAATCATTCTGGCGGGAAATTTGATCATCCCAGCGAGGGGATTAAGGTCAAGAAGCGTCGTTAATTCTTAAATAAATAATAATAATCAATATTGCGCTGTTTAGAGAGTGATCTCATATAGCGAGACCCATTTCATCTTCGAAAAATTTCCCAAACCATCACCTGTAGTTTAGCCTCTTTTTTTTTGGGGGGGGGGGATAGGGTCTGGATCATCGCTTCTGGATTGTCATTTAGAGATATTTTTCTTTACATCTTTTCCAAATGCAAATCTGGATATTCTGGCCTTCGATTTTAATCCTAAGACCTTGCCATAAGCGATTCAGCCTTCTCTGCCAATCCTAGCTTCTTATTCTAAATATTAAAAGTAAAAATGGGAGTTTTCGCATCCGTCTTCACACGCTGAAACAAAAGAAAGAAAAAAAGAAATAAAAAGAAAGAAAAAGAAAAAAAACTTCTAAACCGAATAAATTCACCCTTCGTAAAAGCAAAAGTTGTGATGATTTTGTTCCGAAAACTAGTTTTTGATGTGGTCTCTGAAGCTTTGTAAATATTTTATTCAAAAGAAATGTTTATGCAATATTTAAGGAATTTATGGTCGAACTATCCAGATTTTTGAAATTAGGACGAGGAAGATTGTACCACCTTTATTAGAAATTCAACTTACATATAGGCAGCATTAAAGAAAAAAATTTACAACTCAAGACTTTGGATGAACCCAGTTATTGAACTCTCTCAGACAGATCTAGTGAATGAACCGGAAGTAATTTTTTCAGCATAAATATGCAAGTTTTAATTTTAATGCTTTAGTATGAACACTGATGACTATCACTGTATATGTTGTTGAAATATCCAGACTTTTGTATTTGGTTTTCTCAATTACCAAAAAAAAATCGTAATTTTTCATTTAAGAAGTCAATCGACTTCAATGCAATATTATTTGTTTTTCCGACAACTTATTACACATCTTTTCACATTTGGCTGGGCTTTTAAAAGTGAACTTCTTATTCCAATTAAACGAACCTCGTGTTTCAGGAGTCGTTCTTGAAGGATTGGGCGGAAAAGTTAAGCTTTAGCGCAAAGATCGACGGCTGAGGAAGAAAAATAAAAAAAAAACACAAAAAAAACTTTAACAACATGTTTTAAAAATATCGACTTTAATATTATTAACTACTTTAGCAGTTATGCCTGAACGTCACGACATTCCCTATAGTGTCCTATATATTTCCTTATTATTCAGCTACTTTCAAAACTTCTTTAAAAGTTAAGTCCTCTAAAATTTATCAGCCACAAGCGCGAAGAATTTTTCGTTTGTTTTTTGAAAGAATTTATCAGAGATTTACAGACGTTTTACAAAACGTTTAGATTTTTAAGAAAAACAGAGATTTTTCACACATCTCATCGATACTGATAAGGCATTTACAAGACATCAGTTAAGTGTTACTAGGTCAGAAAATGAAGCAGAAAAATAGAGAGGGTAAACTTCGTATTTTATACCCCCTTCCCCCTAAAATCCCCCTTTTATCTTCCCCCTAAAACGACAGCTTTAATACAACTTATGATATTTACAATTCATTACAGGATGACAATTTAATACAATTTAATAACGATTGTAATACTTTTCAGGTTAAAACTCCTTTAAATGCTGATCCTACGGATTTCCTTTTTCGTTTTTTTACGAAGTCTTGCGTAATGAACAGAAAGAAACAGAGATTTACAAAACGTTTAGAGATTTATCAGAGATCTCCGTTTGCTGTGTGTCCTCCCAGCTGTAAATATTCACTTTGGTTTTGTTTTGTTATTATTATTACTTATATTTCCAACAGTTCGTGGTAACAAACTGTAAGTAAGGAACGACCCAGCTAAATAGTAAACGAACTCTATGAAACTGAATTTTGATACCAATAGATACATCAAAAGAATCGGATTTTTATGCTGATTTCAAATATATTAGTTTTATCAAGTTTAAAAAAAAGTTACGAGCCTGAGTAACTTTGCTTTATTTTTGAAAAAAGAGAAAAACACCCCCTAGAATTCATAAAATCTCAATGAAAATCACACCATCAGATTCGGCGTATCAGATAACCCTAATGTAGAAGGTTTTAAGCTGTTACATGCAAAAATGTGTAATTTTATATTTTGAAGAAAGATCACAGATGCGTGTTTATTTTTTTTCCCAAGGGTGATCGCGTCGACCCAGTGGTCCTAGAGTATCACGAGAGGGCTCATGCGAACAGGAAACTAAAAGATCTAGTGCCATTTTAAAGAGACCAAAGAAACTGGAAGGCAACAAGGTTCAACGTTGCAATGTTCAACAAGGTGGCAACGTGGGAAGGCTCCCACGCTCATTTTTTCCTAAGTCACTCGATCGAAATTTTGAGATAGCCATTTTGTTCAGCATAGTCAAAAATCTGATGACAGTGTCTTTGAGGATGACTAAATCCCCCGAAGTCCCCGGGGAAGGGATGCAAGCAATGAACTTTGCCCATTGTCAAACAGTTCGTGGTAAAGAACTGTAAGCAAGAAGCGACCCGGCTCAAAAGTACCAGAAACTCTAAAAAACGGAGTTTTGATACCAATAGATATAACAAAAGAATCCGATTTTTATGCTGATTTTAAATATATGAGTTTCATCAAGTTTGACGAAGGGACAAACCTACCCATATCAAACAGTTCGTGGTAACTAACTGTAAGTAAGGAGCAACCTGGGTAAATAGTAACCGAAACTCTAAAAGACGGAATTTTGATCCCAATAGATACATCAAAAGAACCTGATTTTTAATACTGATTTTAAATATATAACTTTCACCAAGTTTAGCCTTACCCATCAAAAGTTACGAGCCTGGGAAAATTTGCCTTGTTTTCGAAAAAAGGGGTCCCCCTAAAAGTCATAAAACATTAATGAAAATTCCGTCATAAAATTCAGCGTATCAGAGAACCTTGCGGTAAAGGTTTCAAGCTCCTATCTGCAAAAATGTGCAATTTTGTTTTTTCTGCCAGAAGAAAGATCACGGATGCCTGTTTATTTGTTTTTGATGTTGTTTCTTTTTTCCCAGGTGTGATCGTATTAACCTAGTGGTCTTAAAATGTTGCAAAAGGACTAATTCAAACGGAAGTTAAAATTTCAAGTGTCCTTTTTAAGTGACCAAAAAATTGGAGGGCAACTAGGCCCCCTCCCACACTCATTTTTCCTCAAAGTCACCAGATCAAATTTTGAGATAGCCATTTTGTTGAGCATAGTCTATAAATCTAATAACTGTGTCTTTGAGGACGACTTAATCCCCCACAGTCCACGGGGAAAGGGCGGTAAGTTATGAACTTTGCCCAATTTTTACATATAGTATTGGTTATTGGGAAGTATACATAGGTTTAAAGTTTTTTTTTCTGGTTGGGCGGGGTCGGGGTGAGGGGTTATACGGAAGGATCTTTCAATGGAGGAATATATCACGGGGAAGTGAATTTCCATGAAGGGGCAGTGAATTTTTCAGCACAGTTAAAAAAACGACTTTAATTTTAAAAAATTAAAACATTTTTTTCAACTGGAAGTAAGGAGCAACATTAAAACTTCAAACGAACAGAAATTATTGCGTATATGAGGGGGTTCGTCTCCTCCTCAATACCTCAATCTTTACGCCAAAGTATTTTTAGTAACTTCAAAAGAGTTATTTTTATTGTAATTAAATAATTAAAATTATATTATATTACGAATTAAATAATTCGTAATATAATGGTAAATAATTAAAAAATGTAATTAAATGTATTGTAATTAAACGGCTGTGTAATTCAGGGATCATAAACCTAATAAAAATATATGAATATAGAAGTTAGTTACGTAAACTAATTCGTAATTTATGTATATTTATTTCTAGTAAAAACGTTCGTAAATAAAACTAAAAGTTCTAGTGGCCTTTTTAAGTAGCCAAAAAATTGGAGGGCAAGCAGGCCCCTCCCCCATTTTTCTCAAAATCGTCCGATAAAATTTTTGAATAAGCTATATAGCCAAGTAAAAGTAAAATTAATATGCAAATTTCGCAATTACGGTGAGCAAAAATCAAAACCTGCATTAATTCAAAAAGGTTAAGAAATCAAATAAAAAAAACAAGTTTTTTTTTCAACTTCGACATCAAAACTCAAAACGAACAGAAATTATTCCTTATCTGAAAGGGACTGTCCCCTCCTCACCACCCCGCTCTTTACGCTAAAGTTTTTTATTGTTTTAAAAAGTAGAGTCGTGAGAAGAATCAAATTTTAGCGTAAGGAGTGGGGCGTTGAGGAGGGGACAGCCCCTTTCATATACAGAGTAATTTCTGCTCGTTTTAAGTTTTTATGTCGCTCCTTACTTTCAGTTAAGGGGTTTTTTTGGTGGTGGGGGGAGGGGGTTACGTGGGAGGATATTTCAATAGAGGAAGTCTTCATGGGGGAGGGACAAGTCTATGAAGGAGGCGCTGGATTTCCCAGCGTCATTTAAAAAAGATAAGAAATTAAATAAAAAATATAATTAAATAAAAAATAGAAAGTAAGGAGCAACGTTAGAACTTAAAACAAACAGAAATTTTTACGTATATGAGGGGGTTCGTCTTATAGTCAATACCTCGCTCTTTATGCTAAAGTTTTTTTTAGTTCTTTAAAAAGGACTTTTTATTCTACTTAAACAACCTTTGAGATTCAGGGGTCTTTCTTAAAGAACTGGAACAAAATTCGAACTTTAGCGTAAGAGCGAGGTATCGACTAGGGGGAGAGCCCCCTCATATATGTAATAATTTCTCTTCGTTTTAAGTTTTAATGTTGCTCCCTCCAGTTGATAAAACTTGCTGTTTTTTTAATTTAATCACCCACAAAATACAACGCATGAATGCATGAAAATACATTAGTATAATGCATGAGGTGAGAAATACATTCGAAAAACAGCAAAATAGGGAATAAAAAACAATCAAAGCCAAACAAAACAAACAAAGAAAAAGGAGAAACAGAAAAAAAGCACAACTGAAAAAACCTGATAAGGAGAAACGCGCCCACAAGCTATGTTTCAAAGCTATAGTGATTTTAGATTGATGTTTATTTCGTCTTTTGTGTTTACTTGCGTTTTAAAGCTTTGGTATTTTTACATTGATGTTTATTTCGTGTTTTGCGTTTAAAAGCTTTGATGTTTTTAGATTGATGTTTATTTCGTGGTTGCTTGTGTTTAAATGCTTTGGTGTTCTTAGATTAATCTTTATTTCGCTTTTTTTTTAGATATTTCTTTTCACACTTTTTTTATACTCTGTGTGCTTTTACTCTGAGAAGACAACTTCTCGTTTGACATTCTACCTGTGAATATCTGTATAAATTTAAGCCAGATTAAGTTTGGAACACATTAAAGTGGAATACAGTGGCCGTCAGCAATTACAAAAATCTCGCAATAAGTGAAATAGCAGATTGTTATTTAGTGATTACATTACATTCGGATATTTTCGCTTAATCACATAAGTTGTTGTATTGTCTTTTTAGGATTCTAGGCATTTACCCCACCCCCGAAAAACAACCCCCCTACCCGTGGAGAATAAGGCTTTCCGTATTTGAAAATTTTAGTTGAGTTTTTCTTTCCGTAGAGGGATTGAACTGAACTTTGGTACTTGTGCATTATACGCCACCTACTCAAGTTTACTCTGTGTAACACTCGAGAACAAACCGGTTTCTTCTTTAGTTTCTTTCAGCTTAGCACGAAGACAAAGACAAGTGACAGAATAGATGGCAAATTTATAACTTATGCTTTATACTTGCACATAAGGGGGGGGGGATAAAGTATTTGGACAGTGTGAAGTCAGAAAACAATTCTTACTTCATCAAATGCAGAATAATTGCATCTAACATATTTTGCGTACATATCCGCTATATATTACCCCCCCCCCTCCCTAATTTGTAAATATATAGCCCAAATTTGTTTCTAAGTAACGAAGAAACCGGTTTGTTCTCGAGTTTTACATATCGTAAACTTGAGTGAGTGGCGTAAATTACACAAGTACCGGTATTTTTCGTTGAAAGAGAGCCGGATTTTCCGGTATTATTTAGAAACGATCAGAAATTAAATTTAAAACAACAAGTTTGTTTCAATTGAAAGTAAGGATTAAGGATTAATCCTTAATCCTTAATGTAATTACTTATTAAGTAAGGATTAGCTTAAAATTTGAGGAAGGTGATAAATGAATCGAAAGATGATAACTCTCACCTAATAGGGACAAAGTTGAGGGAGGTCTGTAAAAATTATACATATTAGTTAAAATAACATCAAAACAGGTATTTCCACGAGTCATTGACATTTTAACAATTTGCTTTACTTTAAGTGAGGAGCTAAAAGAATCCATGTTAAGGTCGTTGGCATTGCCAGCTAAAAACAGGCAAGCACTGGGATACTTGAAAATAATTAAATCAGCACTTGTATGCAATTGCAAAATGAATTTAAGTTTTCAATCGATATTTTCACTTGGGGGGGGGGGGGTAATGGAAAACAGCTATTATAATAATACTAAATGGACAACGGAGCACTTTTAGTCTAATACCCAGCCAGAGGATTTCATCATACTCGGGACTCGAATAACTTTTGAGTAAAGATTGCTCATAGTAAAGGAAAAAACGACGCCACTTTTCCGAGTGAGTGGTCTAATGGACACAGTTTAATAAACTCTGAATAATTTGTCAGGCGCAGGGACCCTGGGTCGTGAAAGTGTACTTCAGTAATATCTATAATATCTTTTTGATTTGATTCTGAAAGCAACTCGAGTTCGGTAAGCTTTTTAAAATTATGACTTTCCGCTTTAGTAACTAAAAGTTTAGGAAAAATAAACCGATTGGGGAATCGCGACAGAGAGACTCGATGAGTTTCTGAGATTCCAGGGTGGGATTTTAATTTAACATTGTGATGTTGTGTTGGAGAGGTAGGGTAACAGAAGGATTTACCTTGGGGATTTGGAGGCGGGGGGACGGGCAAGGATATAGACTAAACATGATAAGAAAGAGGCAACTTGTTTCCAGTTGATGGGAAGTGGGAAAAATTAGTATTAATTACAAGTCAATTATTAAATGCAAAAAGCCTCAGAAACTGAGTCACATTGACAGGGTAGGGAGGAGGGATAAAACGAATGGGCTGGAGGTTGGGTTTCGTGGAGTTAGTGTAAGAAGGAGTCAAATTGGGAGGATTTTTAGAGAGAGAAACTGCGCACTGGCGGTGCTCTGTGGGTGTCTTAGAGAACAAGCAGAAAAGGGGAGGAACACAGCGCAAGGACCTGAAAAGGTCCTTCAGGTTCCCACATTTCCACATTTCCACATTTTCACTGTAAATACCTGTCGGTATTTAGTTACCCTTAAATTGCAGGGAATAGTTGAGTGGGTCCATACACTTCCCTTTTCCCTGGACGGATTTGATCTACCGCTTACCTGTGTGGTTACTGACGAATTGGCGTGTTATATGGACTATGATTATAGACTGCGCTTCGCACTAAGTTTTTGGAGAAGATATTATATTATAATAAATGGCTAGTTTCGCGGTGCTCAACGGTGTATTTATCTCTCCGCGGTGCTGAACTTTCTAGAACGGTCAATTGCCAAGGATAAAGACACTGTGATAAAGGTTTAAGCTAAAAAAAATTCCGCAATTGATAGGTTTTGCGCATAAACATTGCGCATAAACTATGCAATTAAGCAGGTAATTGATACCTACAAAGTTGCACTAAAGGTTGACATTCTTGAGAGAAGATGATCACATCCAGCGTCATCATTTTTGTCGAACATCTTTGAGCTGCTTTGCGGCTTCAAAGAAAAAGAAGATTTGCCACGTTTTGCAAAACTCGATCCATCGGACGTGCCTTCTTTTCGAGCGGACCCCCTACAGTAGTGGCCTTGAGCCTAAATACGTCCAGATTCTTAGTTTTCTAGTTGAAAAACGAGAAACATATTTGCAGAGTTCAAGCCTAATTATCTGACCATTGACGCCAGCTCACCAATCCCCCTCTACTCCTGCGGTGCTTTCAAATATTCCTGACAATATTAATTTGCAAAACCCTAAAAATCAGCGTAACTTTGTGAAGAAGCTTGGCTTTGCTGATAAGGTGAAGCATATTGTTAGTCCCCGAAATGGATTGGTAATCCACAAGGTTGATGAAGATTCTGCAATGGTGGCAGTGACTACAATATTTAATAATATGAAAATTCGGGCTAATATTATAAGAACCAAGTACGCAGGTCTTATTAAAAAGGATACTGATTTTGATATGTCTCAAATCTGCGTGCTTGTTGAAAGTATAATTTCTACAACACATTTCGGAAATTCAAGAGTTCTGCAGCTGAAGTTTAAGACAAATGATTACCTTGATCATGCATTGAGGTTTGGAATGAAGATCGAATATTGTTTATTTCGTGTCACTCGACCGATCAAAAAACCCCAGTAGTGTTTACACTGCCAAGGATTCGGACGTTTTGCTCGGGAATGTTCAAACCCAACCATGTGTAGTTGATGTGTGGGTGATCATAGCAATAAAATTATGCGTGCCAAGCAGACATAAAATATGCGAAGTGGGAAAAACCCACAAACATAACAACTTGATTGGTGTAGAAATGAAAAAACCACACCCACTTAAGGCCAAAGAAACTGTGTTACAGCCCTAGGGCGTTAAAAATTTATGTAACTATTTTATCAGAACATACATGGTGTCCGTGAAAAACTAGAAATTACTAAAAATCTGTATATTACTTTTGCTATTGTATGTCTTGCTGAGCACCTATTAGGTGAAAATAATGTGTCATTGTTAGACCGTTCTCCTAATTCTCAGTTTTTTCTCCGGTCAGCAAATGTTGTACCTGGAAAACCTTCGGGTGAAACAGCTATTGCGATAAATAAAAAGTTTTCCGCTTCTTTGTTAGATTTGAGTGATATTTATATTGCTGTTACGCTAAGATGTTTTGTATTGTCGTGTATTTAAACAACCACTAACTACCGTACCCATACTTCTGATAAGAAGTTTGCATCAGCTTGTACGTCACTATCAAAGATTCTCCATAAAATTCAAGCTACCAATAAGTGTCTTGTCTTTTGTGGTGATTTCAACACGAATCTGAATGGCCCTTCATTGCCCCTTGCTCAGATGTTTCTGTCGTCACTTCCGCTTGTCATGTCTGTCCTACCTAAATCTAAACCTTTCTCTTATGTTCATAGCTCTGGGTCAACCTCAAACCTCAATTTTGTCCTGTCTGATCATCCGAAACTTCAATCTGCAACTATAACCGTTTCAGATGGCATCCTATCAAGCGACCATCTACTCCTCCAGTTCAAAATTTACATGCCCCCCTGACAAAAAAAAAGAAAACCCTGCTGGTTTACAAAAGTATCATGGGATCGGACAGATATATCGTTATTTCAGTAGAAACTTAATTCTTTGCTGATGAAAATTAAAATACATTTCCACCTTCTGTCTACTCCATTGAGGTTTCCAGAAGACTTTGATTGATTTCTAGTTGAGTTGACGCATGCTCTTAAGGTCGCCTTTTCTGTATATGTACCTTCGACAAGGGTCAAAACAGGGACACAAAAAAGGGCTGGAAAGAAGATGATGAATTGCAAGATACCAAGCACCGTCATAAATGTCGGTTTCGGATCTGGGCCAACTGTGATCATCCTTGCTTTGGTGTTATTTTTTTAATTATTAAGTCAACCAAACATAAGTTCTGAAAAGCTCTCTGTCATTGGAAAAATAGGCAGGTTCAAACGGTAACACGTGAGATAAAAAAAATAATCGCCAGCAACTTTGGAGGAGAGTTTCAAAGCTGGCGTCAAGTTCCTCCTCGCAATCTAACCCTATCGATGTCGCTTCGTGGGAAAGATATTTTTCTTGGCTTTTCTCTCGTGATCCTCCTCCAGTTGAAACTAACAATAAACATGCTCTCCTCCGCCATATGCCAAGACTTGACCACAAGAGGAACTTTGTAATTGTTACACCATCAGCTGCCCCAACCGAAATTCGTCTATTGAAACCTGGTAAAGCCCCAGAATACAATGGGGTGTAAACTGAGCACCTCGTGTACGCTAGCCCACTTATACAGTATTTGTCACGTTATCTAAGGCTTGTATTTCTCAGCAATATATTCCAACTCCTCTTTAAGGAAGTTCTTGTTACCTGTGTCTTAAAGAAGGGCAAAAACACAAAAGTATGTGAATCGCACGGTCAATTGGTAAGCTTTTTGAAAAGCTGATCTTCCAAGAAATAAATAGAGAGCAACCATGGGGACAACCAGTTTGGATTTCACGAAGGTTTAGGTTTTGCAAAACGCACACGCAACTTTTTGGGCTATTTTAAACCGCTTTAGGATGCTGAAAAAGAACCTGTATGTGTGTGCAATCGACATTGCAAAGGCGTTCGATTCCATTATCCGTTCACACGCTCTTCTTTCGCTATTGAGAAGTGGAATAAATCCTTTTCTCTGCCATCTATTGGAATTGGTACGCTAATGCGTTCATACGGGTGCGGCTAGGTAGCCATCTTAGCAAATCTATCACGCACATGTGGGAAACCAGGCTCTGTGTTAGTCTAGCTTTTTTAATAATGCCATCCAAACCGTTACTAAAAATATTCCTCCATTTCTAATTGAGCCTTATATGAATGTCAGCCAACCTCTGTTACGCCGACGATATTCTTATATTATGAAATGATCCCCAGATTCTCCAAAATTTAGTTGATACAGTTTGCTCTGGTCTCAAAGACATTGGGCTTCAAGTCGCCTCCTCGAAAATTGAATTTCTCGTCTACGGTTCATCCAAAAACCTCTCGTTACTGTCAATGTTGGCCCAGAAACTATTTCTGCATCGTCTCCTCTGAATTATTTAGGTCTCCCGTTTGGATCAAATGTTAAAACTACTAAAATACTTGTTATCTCGGCGTTGAAAAAAAAAACATAGAAAATCAAACGGGCTGCTTGCTCAAGCTAAAGGCCAGTTTCATTAAATAGCCGTGGCAGATTTTACAACACTTTTTTCACCCCACATGTCTTCTTCTTGGTCCCTTTGTGGTTTATTCACAATGTGTTTGGGCGAAAGAAAATTAGAGCTATATTCTTCGTTTTTGAAAATATCTTCAGAGGTTGCCACTTTGGACTCACAACCGGTACATTTCGAGTAGATATGGCGTTTTTAATATTTCTTCAAAAATGGACCAGCTTGTGGGCAACTTCCGCAAACGCCGAGAAAGCATTGTCGACTTACCACTTAACTGTATAGCTTAATGGTACTGCTTATGTAGCTGAGATGTTACTTTTTTTTTTAGTTTTTCTTGTTTCTTTTATTTTTCTGCAATTTTGTGCTCCTCTATGTGCATTTCTTGTATGTAAAGAGGGTAGAAATAAATTGTTGTTACTATTAACTTATATATTATTATAAATTATAAATTATTAGCATTACTTATACAAACGTAAATATTGCCCGAGACGCAATAAACTCATTAATTTTATTTTGAAGAACAGATGCAAAAATATTATTTTTTTTTTATAAATAGTTTGTTATTTATATTTAAATACTGTCTGTATTCCAGTTCAATTAAGTGTAGATATCGACAACATTTAAGATAATGTCAATTTTTGTTTCATCAGGGTAAAAAAAAGGCTGTCATTCAGTCAAAATAAGATACAGCTGGTCCAACAAACCAGCTAAGCGTCTTAGATCAAAGCCAATTTCAACAACCTTATAGTAAAGCCCCGATATATTACCCAAAATATTACTAGTTAGAAATGTTGTCCAATGTAGCCTTCAGACACTTACCAAAATGAGGCGTTTTGGGTGTGAATCTTCTCCACACCTACATGTGTTATTTTCGCCCGTTGCTCGACATGCCCACACCGGACACACGCGTGCCCGTTGCGGGGTTCATCTGCTATCTGCACGGTGTAAAAGAGCAACAAGGATTATACTCCAAAACCGCAACATACCCTATGATCAAGCCCTTGCGAAACTGAAATTTATCTCCACTTAAAGTCCGGCTTGAACACCTGATTCAGCGATTTGGAAAACCCGTCCTAGCCAATACGAGCCACCGATCACTACTACCCGAACCAGCCCCTCAGAATAGTCGAGCTCAGTTACAAAATAAACTCCGACCCCCTAAAGTACGAACTAATCGTTACACCAACTCATTTGTTCCTTTCTTCGCATTTTCAATGCTGTGTCGTAGTGTGTGATTTTTGTTTAAATGTATGATTTTGTAAACAAACTGAATTTAGCTATGCTATGATAGTTTTTAATTATACCAATCTTTCTCTTTCTCTCTACCATCTTAGCTAGATTTGTCTTATTCTGAATATCAATATAAAGAATTCGAAGGTTTTGAACTAACCTGTACATATTGTCACCTTTCAGCTCATCAGAGCCAAAAAAACCGGAGAGGCAGTCATATAGAGAAACCGTTGGCCCACTAAACCATCCGAAAGTCCAAGACCAAAGCCAGTATAGCCATCCTTGTAGTAAATGCTTCTCCATGATACTGACACTCTATAGAAAACACAGAGAATGTAGGATTAATTCTTGAGAAAGAGGAGAGGAGAGAGAGAGAGTGTGTGAGAGAGAGACAGAGAGAGAGGCGGAGAGGGTAGAGAGAGAGGGAGAAAAAATGGGAGAGAGAGAGGTAATCAAATAATGTTCTCGAAAACAAAAGCGAAAAATAGTAGTGCTTCAAAATAATCACAAATACACAGTTGCTGGAAAAAAGTGAGAAACAATAGAATTACGAATAAAAGGAGCACATACAGATTTATAAACATAATTAAATCGTGAAATATGGTGTCAGGAATTAGTATTTGCATTTCCTACTGAATCACGACCGTTTAAGTCAATTTGAAAAACAAATAGAAATGAAGGATGAACACCATAAAAAAATCAATTTGACAAAATTCACACTAAAATATCTGTAATAAATCCTTAAACCTTAATACTTTAGACACACTGTTAACTACAGATTTTTAATACCTCGGTCTCCAAGTTATTTTCTTTTTAGAATCCCCTCTATTTCCTCAATTTCTTTTTAGAATTTTGAGCTGGTATTTCGAGAATTCATTTACTTTTTATTAAAACGTTCAGAAATTTTTCGCTAAAATTAATCATCTTACATAGGGAATAATATTTGTTTTTTAAGGATATCTCTTCTTCTATTTCGTTCGCTACGATTTCAAAGAAGTCATCATACATTACTGCACACAGGCATTAATATGAATATCCTTCTCCTAAACAAATTAGCCACCTACAAAAATTACTGTAGGGAGGTGCCCCTCCCTACAGTATTGGAGTAGAGACCTGGAAAAACCGAAGTATAGTAGGGTAAAGTTGCACTGCTAAAGGACGAGATTTGATATTCGATAACACTAAATTTTTCGAATAAAGAAGAAAGAACAAAAAAGAAAGAATTTTTGAATGTTGATACCCCCCCCCCTCCACTCCATACTCTCAAAATAGACCTGGGGTTGCTGAAGGTTAGAGAGAAAGATGGGTTTATTAATATAAATAACAAAACAAAACAAGCAAATGGCCCGAAGCAAAGCTTGTTTGGGCTTACAACCCCAATACACATACAAATAAAAACAAGACGAAAAAGAAGAAAAAAATAAAAAAGAAAAAAAAGGAAAAGAAAAAAGAAAAGAAAAGAAGAAGAAGAAAAAAAATCAATTACCCTGCATTTCAATCGAAACGGAATTACACTTCAAAAGAGACAAAAAAAAAGAAACTAAAACCACTTGACCAGTATCGCCAAAAACAAAACCAACATCTTGGCTCCACTTGAGGTCCACTCAACTATCAAAACCATAAATATTAAGGCAAAATAGCTTTAATTCCCGCCAAAATTCAAGAAAACCATCCATGTTTCTCAAAGCCGTAGGTAAACAATTCCATACACGGGGTCCTAGATGCCGAATAGAAAATTGAGATCTACGGGTAATAGCAAGCGGACGACGAATTATATCGGACTGTCTAGTAGAATGTGTATGAATATCACTTCCTAATTCAAACATACTTTTAAAAAATATTGGTAAACAATTTTGAAAATATTTATATATAAACAGGCTTCGATAAAAAGTAATAAGTCCTGCTAAAGGCAAGATTTTGCATTCTATATACCTCTTTTGTACCGAGTCTTCAAAACCTAAACCACATAACACTCGAAGCGCTTTATTCTGCAAAACTCGAACATGATGGAGATGAGAAGAAAATGTACTACCCCAAACATTACAACAATATAGCAGATAAGGGTGAATTAAGGAATAATATATAGTTCTTAAAATATCTCTTGGGAAAATATACTGCAACTTTCTTAAAATGCCAACATTCCTAGCGAGTTTAAGACTAATATAATCTATATGTTCTCTAAAGCTGAGACATTCATCAATTAAAACTCCTAGATATCTTGTACAATTTATTCTTAAAATACTCATATTAAGTCTCAATAGCAACATTAAGTCTGTCTGTCCAAGGGTAATAATTTGAGCTCCTACAATAAAAAGCAAGATTTACTATAATTCAAATTTAACTTATTAAGCTTCATCCACTTTTGAAGAAACTCCAGACAAGAACTAATACGACTCAACAGCTGAATTCCTGTTTGTGCAGCCACAGTTATATTAGTGTCATCCGCAAAGCTGGGAACAATTACTCCTTCCCCATCACATCCAATGTCAAGATCATACGAAATCATATTAAAAGCTCTACATAAATCATTTATAAAAATTAGAAATAACAGGGGACCAAGAACAGATCCTTGAGGTACTCCAACTTTAACACTACTGACTGAAGAAATATTATCCCCTAGTTGTACATATTGAGTTTTTTCTTTTAAAAACGAGGACAGTAATTCAAGAAATGGTCCTCTAAAACCGTAATTTTCTAATTTGGCAATGAGTATAAAATGGTCAACGCAGTCAAAAGCTTTTACAATATCAAGAAAAACAGAAGCGACTTTCATACCATTATTCAACGCATCATTCACAAAAGTTGTCAAAAATAAAACAGCATGCTCAGTAGTTAAACCCCTCCGAAAACCAAATTGATTTGGATTAAAAAATGACTTACTCTCCAAAAATTCAACCATTCTTTTAGCTATCAATTTCTCAAACAATCTAGATACTACTGGTAATAAAGAAATGGGCCTATAATTTCCTAGTACATTTTTATCTCCATCTTTATAGACAGGAATAACTTTTGCAATTTTAACTTGGGAACACTCCAGTCCTTAAACATTCATTAAATAAATACACTAAATGACCGGAAATAACAGGGTAAATATACTTTAAAGTTTTAACTGTTACAAAATCAGAGCCTGAAGCTCCAATTTTTAATTTTTTCAATGTTTCAGAAAGCTCAGAAGATTGATTGGCTTCAAATATGCTGAAACATCACTTGCATTCGATAAATATTTCTTAAAACTACCTTCATGCTCAGAAATAACTATACTTTGGACCAAATCCTTCCCCACATTAGCAAAATGACGTCACATTCTATCAGCAATTGTACTATCCTTATTTATACTGTCAGGAAATATATCATTATTATTAGGACTTACGACGGATTTTATAATTTGCCATGTTTTTCCGGGGTTACCTTCACAAGATTTAAATTTATTACGATAGTAATCAGCTTTGGCTTTACGAAGTAGTGTATTTAACTGGTTACTATAAATCTTGTATTCTGTTTTATCACTTACACTGTTACTAGCCGCACACATTTTGAACAAATATCTTCTTCTAATAATAGCCTTTAAAAGAGCTCGAGTGATCCATGGTTTCTTTGGAGTTTTTCTACGACGAGTTGCATTTTTACAAATACTAAAATCAATCAATAAACTATTCATAATTGAATACCAATTTTGAAACTTAGCATTAATATCTAGTTCATTACTATTTAAAAATTTAAAATTACGTTTCTCTAACATTACTTTATAAAGAATGAGCACATTATTATCAATGATCACTTTTTTTGTATCTATTTTGTGAATTTGAGTTAAGCCTAGTACCTTTACTAAAAAAAACTTTGAACACTCAGAAATATCCCAAAATGGTCAGATACTTCATTTATTATCACACTTGCATTCAACCCATAACTCAGTATAATATTTAAAAACTGGCTAACTTCTGTATTAATAAACAAATTCATTAGGTCAATAATGAAATCACCGCATACAAATATAGGTAAGTTTCTACTCCTAATCATGTCCAACTGTTTTTCTAGTAACATAAAAAATTCATTAATATTACTCGACGGAGGTCTATAAACAACAACCAAATAAAACACCTTGGATTTCTTGCTAACCTCTAATACCAAACTCTCAAATACCATTTCTCTATAGGTTAGCTGTTATATGGCACAACCTCTTATTCATAACTACTTACCCTTATTTACTTAAATTAGATAAAAGTTATTCTTTTCCCTTTTTACTGTGCTCAGTCTCCCTTTAGTAAGAAAAAAAACCTTCCAAGCCTTGGATACTTGGAACTAAATTTTACCCTAAAATTACGGTCTGGTAAACTACATACAGCTAAATCATCTTGTTTTAATTCCGAATTTAAACGGGGAAAATCAGAGAACATATATCTTACGATGTATCTTACGATATATCTTATATTGGGTCCATATATCTAACGATTTGGGTCTTTGATGACCGTTTTTTTACGCTTTCAATCTGAATCCCCAAATTGGTGTGTGATTTCCTATCTATAACAATGCAACTTTTCACACTGGGCTCTGTGAAATCCTACAACAGAAGTAAAGCGGAACTCTTGTAAGAACTTGTTTATATTTGATTTGTCTTCTGAACATTTCAGGAATCTACGAACTTTTCAGGAGAAATGTAAGTCACATTTCTCCGAGTTGACTCCTTTAATAACCAAAAAATGAATTTGCCAAATTTTGGAAAAAAACCTCAACAAGATTCGAACCCACGTCCGGTCAATAAATTTTCCAGAGCCCTGAATATCTATTTAAACTTTTCTACCTTTGAATCTTTAAGCAAAGACGTTGCTTACTATTGGAACTGTCGCATTTCCTTACCTGTTGGAAAGAAGACATATTATTTTGAATCAAGTTGACTTGCTCTTTCGTGGGGATAGGCAAGGATAAATCTTGAAACGTTTCTAAATTGGACGAAGCTCTTAAGCAGGTTAAACACTGGACAGTACTGATTATCCTCCCGTCAAAAGTGTCTGATATAATACTCCTGTATCTTGTAGGCTTTGGAGCCGACCGATCTCCTAAAAAAAAAAGATATTAAAGGATCACAAATACTATGGAAACAGTGGTAACCAGAATGTTTATTCGCTTTAACATTCATTTCTTCACTTGCAGTAATTGCTGTTTTAATTGTCAACTCTTTTCTGATCATTTTATCCTCCTAACAATCTTATAAACCATTTCAATTTTGGACATAGTCAATCAAGCATCCAAAACCTAGCGATTAAAAGCTGCAAATATTTAGTTTATAGTCTTAAGGCAGCACGGATACCTTATTACCCACTGCTCTAACATGACAACTGATATTAGTTATTTTGACTTTGGTCTTCCCACGCCTATTGGTGCAGAAAGCGACAACGATGCCCCTCCATACGATCTCTCCAACACTCTTGACCAAAGACCTTCAAGGGACGGCATGAACAGCAAAGCATCCTTCTTGAGACAAGAGCCAAGCATTAGTCTCCGTTGTCCCTGTCTTCTAATTCTCGGATAAATACCGACACCAAACATCAAGGGGACGGTAACCAATTCGAATAGGTGCCCATCATCTGTCTCGTGAACCAATGAATGGAGACGACAAGCAATCAAGTTTACTGAATAAGAAATCTTCTGAAATCAAAACCATTTTTCTTTTTTATCTCACAGATTCAATCGATGACGCATTTGTGTACGCAATAAAATGTTACATTTCCAACTCTTTACATTCGTTCAATAAGAAATGCAAGTAAATAATTCCTAAGACTACACTGGCTATACATAAAAAAAGAAGAAAAATGTGAAGAAGAACAACCGAAGATATTTTCAGCCAGTATAAAGATAAGAGTCCTAAGGATAAATCAAATACAAAACAAACCTAAAAAAATACTAAATTTAAAACAGGCCCTCTCAAAGTAACGTTGAAAAGGTAATTAGCAACGAGAGGGGTTATTTTGAATTTCAGTGTTTTGCTGTTTAAGGTTAATTTTGTTTTGTATTTAGGAATTTTATTTGTATTCTTTAATTACTTTTGTCAATTGAGGACAGTCGAGCAGAGGTCTTGACAAAAATATCTTCATATTTATCTTTCCTTTGTTCACTGGATCGAAATATCCACGTTATTTCTTCCTCATGATTTTCTTTATTTTATTAGAAATTCAAGTTCTACAGCGTATCCTTGTGAAATTCATTTCTTATTTACCATTTCTTTTACGATTACTTTATCCTCATAGCCGTAAAAAAAACTATAATACCTTTTTTTAAAACATAACATTCAAAACATAAGACATTGGTGTGTTTCACCATGCAATCGCACTGTACGTCATACGGTCTATCATGCAACTGCACCTCGATAACCACAACAACTCCTGTCTGATGGTGCAAACCCATCTATCAGATATATTCGATAATGTATAACTGAGCATTAATATCTGCATTAATAGATTAAAAACAAATCTGCAAGCTATAAGGAAAATTTACAATGTTAGGGAAAAAATCCCTAACATTATTTAGCACTAATAAGTTCAGGCAAATGCACAAGAATTCATTTCGTGGAAACGAGAGCCTTCATCAATAGAGTAAAAAAGAGGCAAATAATAAGCAATACATTAGATATGGCCCTGCCGCACTTGTAATAAAATGCTAGAAGTTTACTCTTTTACTATCACTCTAACCCCCCCCCCCCCCAAACCATGGGTTGATTGCACCGATTTCAATTTATTTGTTTATACAATTTTCGGCAACACAGATTATTTCTTTCTTATGGTAAGTCCACATATACTGATAAAACGGTCATACAATAGTTACAAATAATACAGTTTTACATCGTAACGATTAAATATTTGGAGGTCAATTGGCATATTTGACAACTAAATATTAAAACAAGATATAGAAGGATTGTTTAAGACTTGTGCAATAAGAGTCATAAGGATTTTATACCCAAGGAAATTTATACACAAATTGCAGAAGCAAATTTCTCCTTGTGTCAATGCAAACATAAGATGATTAGGAGAGAGACCACTCCTTCCTCTCCTTTATTAGAAGATATAAGACGATTAGAAGAGACCACACCTTCCTCTCCAATCAATAGCAATTTCCAGGCCTTGTTTCAATATTCAGATAAGGTTAATAGAAAATTGTTCTGTTTTTTGATAACACCCTTGCCTTGTTCACTTTGTTGCCGAATCAAGACCGGGCTTTACATGAATGTATGAATTGAAAATAAAATTGGCAAGCAGCGTGGTAATAATTCAAAAGATCTTAGACAACAATAAATAATTACTAAGACCACACTGACTATGCATGACAAAATGAAAAAATTGCGAAGAAGGAAAAACGAGGATATTCCAAGCCAGTGAGTAAAGAAAGGATAAACATTACGGAGGTTGATACCTCCGCTCAACCGTCCTCAATGCACAAAAGAGGATACAAAATATAAGAATAAATTAGGTCCTCGCCACAGCTTGGATACCAATATACAGTTATGAAAACTCCTATCTTGCCCAAAAGAAGCTTTTGGTACAGAGCTCTGAACTTGGCGCCTCCTCCAAGCCCGCGCTCAGACACGTAGATCGTACTACAACACCTTAGGCGGGAACGCAATTTTGTTTTGTTGCATACATAGCTTAGATACCAATTCCTGTTTCCTGTTACCAATTAGATACTGAAACCAGTTTCCTGTCTCCAGCCGATAGCATAGCTACCGCGCGCTGTGTCCCAAAAATAAATCGAGTTTTCATAACTGTATATTGGTATCTAAGCTGTGGTTCTCGCCAAGCAAATGTGAGATAGTAACTAAATAGTAGCATCAAACGTTGAATGGCAATGACTATGGAAAGTTGGAAATTATTTTGTATGAAGCTTTTTTTTCATTGAATGGCCAGAGTGATGGTCCATATTAAATTAGTTTACCTAGTCAGAGTGAAAGTACACAAGCTGAGTCTAAAAAAATATGAAGAAAACATCGCAAAAATAAAGCTTGATGTTTACATGCAGAGATGACACACGAATGATATGAAATTCTTTGCAAATCTCTGTGTAAAAAATAATGTGAAATCCTGTGAATGAAATGGTGTGAAATTCTCTCTAAAAGGAAATAAACGACAGCCCAAGGATTTGGGGGAGGGGCTTTACTTAAAAAAGGAAGCGTCACAAATAGACCAATTTCTTTTTTTAGAGGGAATTCTTTTTTTACACACCAATATTCGCAAAAACAATATCAAACAGACTGCCACGTAAAAATTTACCTTTGATCGTGAATTACATGGAAATATGTAAGAAAGTAAAGACTTTTTTCGGGCAGTATTTTAAAACTTTTTTTAAAACCGCATGATAAACTTGTTTATGTGAATTTTTGCTATGCTTATTAGAGTTGAACAAAAATTTCGGGTTTAAACCCAGTAACACACACCCCTTGGATACGGGCTTGTACTCAAGGTAAAATATCCGTTTTATTTCTCCCTCTGAGCATGTTAAAAAGGATAAGTAAGGAGCTACCACACTAATATGGCTTTTGGGTACCCCTATGTTTCATTTCTTGCGAATGCAAATTATTCCTTTGAGGATTTTCTTGTTTATGTTCTTCTGTTAGTATAGTATTAAAAATGAAGTTTTTCAAGTTTCTCCTATTGGAAAACTGAACATTTAAGAAGGTAATCTAACCATATACACTATAAGAATTTTAATATTTTTGTAGTTACATTGTATTTTTATATTAATGTTTATATTAATATGTTTTATTTTTATTTTATTTTCTAATGACATATTTTAATGCTTTTTATGTTAATCTTCATATTTCACATACTATGAATATTTTTCTAGGGTTAAAGGGTCAAATCATTCGTTGATTCAAAACTTTAATCAGTCAAATTTCGATAAGGGCTGTCGTTATATTTTTATTCCTTTTTATGGGGTTTATATTTCTGCGGGAGGTTCTCGTTTCATAGCACTTGATTAACTTCTTACGTTTACAAGAACGCTCCTCCGAAGTTTGGATTAATACCAAAAGATGATACAAATTTGTTATAAATTTCCGAACTCGGGGTTGCCACCAGGTGGAAAAAAAAATGCTAGATTTTAGTGGCTTTAATTTAGTGACTTTATTCAATAATCTAGTAATTTATGTGCTGACTCAATGATTTTTTTTGTTTAGGCAATATTAAAAATCACTAGAAATAGAGAATTATTTTTGGCTATTTTGGTACAACATGCCGTGATTTACTGGTAAAAAAGTTCAAGCGGCGAATATATATAAAAAAAAGTGAAGCTGACTTAAAGAAGATTTCGAATAATAAAGTAAGTTATTTGGAAATTAACCATGATTCTCCTGATTGATATCACTCAACTTATCTTAATATACTAACATTAATAACTAAATCATTGATATACACTTTCAGATACGCGTTTTTGACAATCGGGATACGCAGTGTCTTTTGATTAAGTTCAATATCCCCCTCAAAATACTCATCCCCATCAACATAAAATTTATTAACATCCAATAATTAATACATGCATCTCTTTCAACATACGGAACGGACGGAATTATGAAGTTGTCGATTTACATAATAAAGAATACTATGAAATTTGTACGTTGTTTTAAAGCCACGAGTATAATTCCAATTCATCTAATCTAACACGTGCTCCACGAGATAGACTTTCTTGTCCCAGTAGCTAATCGAATGTTCTGAACAGTTTTATCTCTGTTTACGCATCAAGGTGCTATCAATTCGCTTACTCTTTTTAACAACGGTGTCCTAGGCGCTCAATCAAAATGCTTATCCTCATCCATTGTGGCAGCAACAAACGTGACGTTTGTCTGTTATGCCGATGATGTCTTTAGTCTTAGCAGGTCATTACAGCCTATTGAAGAAAACTTCAGCATACTTGAGAATGAATATTCCAAATTGGCACTGAAACTTTATTCTGAGAAATCGGAGGTTCTTCTATTGAATTGGGGTAATTCGGGTCCCACACCCTCAGTCCAACTGGGACGTTCTTTAGGAAAACCAGTTGAAAAACTTGTTTATCTTGGTGTAACAATTGGCCCATCCCAAAAGCAAGCCCGTTTGCTGATTTCCCATCTTGATTAAAAAATGAGATGCGTCTTTTGCTTCAGTTGTCCGAAATAAAAAGCGTTTCAACCGAAAAATCCTCTCTAAACTACATAATTCAACAGCTCTACCCCACTTTGTATACAAACCACCATTTTGGAAGACTTTCTCACAAACAGATAAACATAAACTTCGTTCAGTATGTTTCAAATTTGTAAAATATTTACTTCATTTAAACCCGTGGACCCGAAATTCAATATTAATCCGCAATTTTAACATAGCAGACCAAGCAATAGCTCTATCAAAACTTATTTCGAAATACAATCGCAAAATTAGTTTTCATTCACAATATTCCCTTCTTATACAGTAATATTTAAAGTCGTATGTATGTAAAGGTTTGTTAGGTGCTTCATAGATGTTCTTTATAAATTGTTCCGGTTGTTGTGGTGTCTCATTTTTCTTTTTCTTATTCCTACTTTTTCTTTCGTTTTCTCCATGCACTCCGTCTCTGCGTACTTTTGTACTGTATGATGGGTTAGAAATAAATAAATATTCTTGGACCTGGCGGTATAAAACTAAGAGTGAGAAATACATTCCACTATCGACCTGGTTTCGCTTTCCATGTCTAGCCAATTCTTGTCGTCTGAATAATATCGCCTTGGCAGTTTTGTAGTAGCCGGCAATATCAGATGAAAAAATAAGCCAGCTACACCAGCCAGGTCGCAAGTAAGGTTATTAGGTCTATTCCAAAATGAATTAAAGAAAATTCTCCATTCTCCAGCACACAAACATACCCCAGAAGTTCTGGGTACGTTTTTACTAAACAAATCAATGTGTTAAAATCACTAATGACAACAAAGTTCCTTTCGCAATTTTCTCTAATGTTCCTTTATGGAGTTGTTCAAATTGGATTCTGAGCAATTTAGTTATTCTAGGATCTTGGCCAGTAAAATTTTGAGAAATTCTCTAATAAAATTACAATTTTGATAAAAAATAAAGTGCTTATAACAATCAAATACTGAGATCCAAAACAGATCTCATTCAGGGTAAGGGTGATCATTTGTAACTTGTATTATTATTTTATGTAGCTTATGTCATTTTGTCTAATACATTTCTCTCTCAAATAGCTTACCTCGTAGGCAGATATGTAGATATAGAATCCAGTTCAACCATTGAATGAACTTCCTTTGAGTTTTTTCCTCCGTTTGATTTATGGACGTGGAATTACCATGCGGAAAAGTTCAATTGCTCTATAGTTTCGATAAAACTTTACAAAATGAGTTTTGACAGTTAGGCATTAATTCTAATATTGAGAAGATGGTTGGAGTTGCCTTTAAATACCAAGGAAAAGGTGATGGGATCATTTTGACACTATGACGCTGATATGACATTTTGTGATAATTTTACATATTTAGGGATGTCAACACGCAGAAATATGCAGATAAGTAAAGCTCCATATTGAGCAATTAGAGCAGAGGCTTTGACAACCAGGCTATAAATAGTGTCTTTTGGTTAAGTTCAACGTAAAGAGAATTTTGGTGAAATTTCTCTATTGTTCTTTATGGAGTTATTCAAATTGGATTCTAATTAATTTAGTTGTTCTAGGATCTTGGCCAGTAAGATTTTGAGAAATTCTCTAATAAAATTATACTTCTGATAAAAAATAGAAATGCTAATAACAATAAAAACAGTGGAATCCAAAACAGGCCTCATTCAGGGTAAGAGTGATCGTTTGTAACTTGTATTATTTCTTATGTGATTTATGTCATTTTGTTTAATAATTTTATCTCTCAAATAGCTTATTTCTTCGGCAGATTTGCAGAAATAGAATGATAGTACGATCATCGATTGAACTTCCTTTGAGTTTTTTCCTCCGTTTGATTTATGGAGTTTCGATAATCCCTTAAAAAATGAGCTTTGACAGTTAGGTACTAATTTTAACATTGAGAAGATAATTGGAGTTTTCTTTAATTACCAAGGAAAAGCTGATGGGGTTATTTTGACATTATGCTATAACGTTGACATGACATTATGTGAAAATCTTACATAGTTAGGGACGTCAATACGCAGAAATATGCAAGAAAATAAAGCACCATATCGAGCAATTAGGAAAGAGGCTTGGCTTGAGGTCCAAGAAAAGAGGTCCACGCTTCCACTACCTTAACAACATTACAGTTAAAGTGAATTCATAGCAAGCAAGGCTGGTTAATTCTCTGGTTGTTTCGCATTTGCTTGGTCCTAGAATTTGTCCTTTCACCGTAATAAGTTCGGCCGTGAAGATACAAAAGGCGTTAAGTGGCTTTTTTTAATTGTTAAGGAGAGGCTGAAAACTGTTGTCGATGATTCGACGGTTCAAAAGGTGTTATGTTCGTGACTGTGGAAGAATCGTTCACTTGACGTTTATTGGTCTGCAAAACAGGTCAAAATTTGGTTTTAACGCATTTTGAGTGGGTTTAAAATTGAAAACATCTCTAGAACAAAAGAAGATACACACATTCTGATTTAACCAACCGATTATGTTTCTTTTCAGATTCCCACGCCCGAGCAAGAGGTTGGTCGTATCTTCTTTAAATTCGTGAAGAATCTTTTTTGTCTACCTTTATGTAACCACAAACATTTATATAGAAAAACGTCTAAAAAAGAAAATAGAGATTCAGTTCATATACGGGCCAAATTATTTCAATGAGTTATTTTGTTTATAAACGTTCATCATTTGTTTTTAATCCCTCTTTTTGGAATAGCTGAACCACGCTTCTACTAAAACACGGAATAAATATTCTATATATTTTTTCGACAGTTTTTTTTACTACTTCAAGAAATTGGCCCCCAAACATTTATTTTCTCAATAGGTCCAGCTTTGGAGATACAGAAAAACTTAGAAGCCTAGTTAGAACTTTAATAGCCCACTCAGTTACAATTGCCCTAATCTGGTACGAATTTCAAAACATACCACTTCTAGGCAGTTGAAGAGACAGGTGAGAAAAGGGGAGGTAGGCTTCAGACCTGAGTGACCCCAATAATCTAACATTTTTAGAATTTCATTTACCAACATTATTTTCTGCTTTTTTTTTCCATCCTATAGGCCCTACTCCAATCAAAGAGGAAAGGGATATTGAAAGGCTCCTTTAGGAGCTATTGGAGGAGGCTCCTGGTTGTTTCTGGTACCTTTTTTCGCGATACGGGTTCAATCCCCAATTAACAACAGATTGAATTTTATTTTTGACATCTTCCACAGTTTATATCAAAAGTCACTAGCCCCCGAAGAGTTACATTATGTTTGCTCCTGGAGAAATTTGAAAAAAATTGAGAAGCCAAGTTGGAACTTTGATAGCTCTTTCACTTAAAATTGCCTTAATCTAGTACAAATGCAAAGACACACCGTTTTCAGGCAGTTGAGCTGTTGCTAAATCCCGACACAATGGCATCATCGACTCTCCTCGTGACGGGGCTTGACTTCTTACTGGTGAACTTTCAGAGGACATTGAGAGAAGCTCTTGGTCTGACTCCAAACTTGGTACATCTGATACAGCATCACAGAATTCACCGTCTTCGCTGCCAGAATTTAGCCTCTCCCTCCTCATCCTGAAAGACGATCGACTTGAAAAGAGAAAAAAGGTTTTGCCAGCATTTCAAACATTCCTCTGGAATCAAATTTGTCAATTGGTATTGTTGTTCATTGAATGTTTGTCATCCACTACTAACAAGTCTTTGACTTTCTAAGGTGGCTGATAAGATTCTTTTGTGATGATATGTATAATACAAGCGTCTCTCTCTCTCTAGTTAGATGAATGAATGGTTGTTTTATTAACCACTAATTTACAAAAACTTTATATACACACAACCGCTCGGGTTGTCTCAAACAGGCTGATGTCGGACGGCTGCAATCCTCTGATTCTCAATCTATTTATTTAAAAAACAAAAAATAATGAAGGACAAAAACACTCTCACTCAATTACCCCTTAATACCAGAATATACATTAATAAAGGCTAACAATAATAAGAAAAAAAATATGTCTCCCCATTCCCAATAAAAAATTTTTTAATTTACTTTAAATGACCCAATGTGTTCCGCCTCCCTAATGCCAGCTGGGATATCATTCCAAATAGCAGGAGCTAAATACCTAATTCCGAAAGCTGCACGTGTGGTGTCTCGGTACTCAACGATAAAATTATCCACCCCTCTAGTCTCATACTTGTAGAGTGAACGAAAGTGTATATATTATACAGTGTATACATAAATCTAACGCCACATCCTGAAATTATTTAGCCTCTCCTTCCGCATGCTGAAAGACAATCAACTTGAAAAGAAAAAAAATTGCCAGGATTTCAAACATTCCTCTGGAATAAAACTTTTCAGTTAATCTAATATACTAATGTCAAAAGATACGTGTGTTACATCATCTTGTACATGAAGATGTAGTTTCTGTCAAATTTTACATTTTATTTTAGTAGTTGATATTTGATTCCTTTATTATTGAATATTTCACAAAACAATAAATCAATTAAACAAACATAGCCACTGTTAGAAAGGTCAAATCACCTGTGCTTAGTGGCTCAATTAATTAATTACTTCACATAATCAGTAACATATAAATAAATAAACAAAAAAGCTCTATTAATGCTGTCCGGGAGGCTATTCCTGAGGGCACCAGTTTTCAACAATTACAAAACGCGCTATACATAGCAACCTACTTCCAAATGAGCTCATCAACAACTCTCTATGATGTTGAAGTGCCCAGCAGGTGGCGAAGAAAAAAAAGAGGGAAAAATAAAAAAAGAAGACATATCAGTACTACTCTGAAAAAAAGTGATTTACCTTGTTGTTCAAGTTGGGGGGCGGCTGTAAGCTTGCGATAAGAGGTTTTGACAAAGGGCTATTCAATGGTATACTTTTTGTTTCGATTCCAAGCCACATTTCGCAGGGTTTCAGAATAATTAATTTGTTTTCGAAATATCATTTAACTGTCAAGACTAATTCAAATAGTAATTATATTCCTGAATCAGCTACAAAGGGTAATTTTTCAGTAGGCAACTTTTTTTAAATTACTTTTCTTTAATCTTTTTGGTAATTAAGGGCGCGGTTATTTGTTTATTAGGTTTACCCTATCGAGGCAACTACGAAAATGTCAAAACAAAGACAGTGCAAATCATAACACAAACGACCTATGCAAGACAAAGGGAAAGGAAATTATTTAATTCAATAGCTATTCGTCCATTTCAAAAGTAGGCCTACACTTGTGACTTTTACTAGCAAAAATGGGCATTGTATTTTTGAAAATTTGGCATAATTTACCGAACTAGATATCGAATTCAACTGTAGCAGCACACTCCAGGGCCGACGCAAGGATCTCGGTAGTCGAGGAGCGTCGTTAATTCAATACTACTTTTTATATAGGTACATTGTGTTTTATTGGTCATATCTTTTATTACTTTATTAGTCTTATATTTATTAGTCATATCACTTCATTAATCAAAATACGAAAGTGACCACATACAATGCCTTCCCATTTTTATCGGCTTTAATCCCATCACCAAGCATTGTTGAAAATACATTAGCCTAATACATTTAAAAAAAATCGATAGAATTAAGGACTCCCAGAAATGGGGAAAACGAGCCCCCCCCACCACTCCCTACTTATATCCCTGTAAACAAAAGCCGTCCTCAGGAAAATAGAAACGAAACTTATAGAATAGAAAGAAAAACTACCGAAATAGCTCATAATAAAAAATTCCGCAATGAAAGAAAACAAAAACATAAACTCACTACTTATAAAAGAAGGTCTAATAAAACAAATAGTTAAAATTATAAATATATTAAAAATAACATAATAAAGGTCCAATAAACAAATTAAACAATTGAAAAGCTTTTGAGTGATTCTTAAGATGTAAACTTAGATTCCTCTTCTATTTTGACGGGGACACTATGTAAAAGAAAGCCAAACTTTTCAAAAGCCCAAAATGAAATTCAATTTATTTTATGTTTTCACTTAGCCTAGTTTTCAATTAATAGCAGAGTAGGCCAAAATATGAGTCTAGTTTTCATTTACTGTTTTACAGTCAAAGCTGAAACAAAAGAGAAATTTTTATTCGACCAAAGACATCTTTATCACACATAAAATATTAAGTCAAAACGGGGCTTTACCAGTATTTATGATATTGAAGACGGGAAATTTCTATTGACAGTATTCTCTTAACAAAACTAAGGAATATTCAGGGAAGCAGGTCATTTGAAAAGACGTTAAAGCTGCACATGAACAAACGGCCAGAAAATTAAAAAGAAAGTCTTAAACGAGGTGTAACGCGACAACCCAAGTCATGACAACCTAAACAAGCCACTATAAAATGCCTATTTCTCCTTGAACACAATAATTTTGCACCTATTACTTACAACTTATTATTATTACAACTTATTACTTACAACACAATATAAAAGAATTGGTAGTAGTCAGCACTCGATTAAAGGGATTTTCCCCGTTTTCATTTGATAGCCATTGCTGTGAGTATCAAAATAAAGCTACTTTAGTAAAGTCCGAAGCTAAGTTGTGTTTTTTTTTCCAAATATACTTGAAGATATGAACTTGTTTTCCCGGTACTTGAGAAAATCGAAATTTTCGAAGAGCAAGAATTAGAAAACTTAGGGCAATCATGGGATATGTACATAAATATATACAAGGCCACATTTAGGAGTTTTGAGCCCCCTCCCTCCCCCAAAATGTTTGTTCGACTCATAGAAACAAATTTTGATGGTTTTTTTTAAGTTTATTTTTAATTCCCCGCCCCCCACCGAAAAAAACTGGAGCCGATTTTTCAAAAAAAAGTGAAAATGACAATGGAAAGTAATAAATGTGCCAGTTCGTGACTAAAAACGTTTGTTTTATTGTAATGCTTTAGTTTTTTTGCTGATGATTACAACTGTATGTGGTCGAAATATCCGGATTTTTATATCTGCTTTCACTGTCTAATAAAATAACTTATCCACATTTGAACTTTAATTTGTCCAGAGTAGAGCTGGAAACCAGTTATCAAAGACAAAAACCAATAAATAAAAGCGTTTCCGGTCGCACGGCTACGTACTAAAATGCCTGACGACATGATAACGAAGCAATACCAAGAGTTTATACCGTTGCCTCCGTGAGAAAATATATCTCAGAATTTTTACTCTTTGTCGCATTAATCAAAATTACTGTTATGCAGCAGTATATAACTCGCAGATCAGTGAATTGTTCCATCAGGGAGAGCAGGAGGTTTGAGTCCTCAGAATATGCTTTTTAGATCTAAATTTCCGAAATTCTCTATGAGGAGTCAATAGCACTAATCATTAGAGAAAGCCTTGAAACATCCTCCCCCCAATATGTGAGTACAGTTTATAGCAGTAGCTATATCATACCTTTTATAATTTCGAAATCGTTCCCTTTCTTCATTACTCTTCCTTATTTTCTTTTTCTTAACTGATGAGTCATCAGATTCAGAAGCGCTGACATCACTCAAGCCAGAGTCACATGTTTCAAATTCGGCTTCTGACTGGTCGGATATGTCCAGAGATGGCGTTTCGTTTTCCAGCTCTCTGATTGGCTGTTTCAATTCCTCGTGCATCTGATCCATAAAGCATCTTAGAAGTTCTTGTGAGTCATGTTGATGAAACCCTCTAAAAGCTGGATTGGCCTTAAAAAGGAAACAGGTTTAATTTTACTGAAAGCAATGCCAAGGCTGATCTTTTCCCCAAGCCTCCTTCCCTTCATCCCAAGTTGATTATTTCCCAAGTTGATTGTTTTCCCCAAGCTTATCCCAAAATAAGAAGAAGCTATTTGGGGAAACTAGGGTCACTGAACAGCCGATATTACTGTCCACCTGAAAATGGCGCAAATCAATTTTGACTTATGTTTAGTGAATGACTCCTAGATACACAGGGATTTATTTCGAGAGACCAGCATTTGCAAAACACAGTAAAAACAGGTGATTAATGTAAAACCTGACAAATATTTAACAGTAATGGGTTGCCATAAGGCTACCCATTACTTATCTCTTATCTCTAGGTTGCCATAAGGCTACCCCTCTTATCTCTTTTTGCACAGCTAGATGACCTCCCAGGTCCTAGAATTTAAGACTAGAGTTGTAAAATAGCTGGAGGCTCATGCACCTTGGTATTTAATAAGCCACAAAATATGGGAATTTATTTATAAAGTCTTATAATTTTATTTTTACAAAGAATATTTGAATTTACTTGTACCAAATTGGTCCATTACATTCTTTAAACGCAACTTATCAAAAAAATAAATAGGCTAAATAAAGATCGAGTAGGAATCAGAGCAGTGACTTAATTGTCAGAGCTCCAAGGCAATAGTTTTTTTCGTTGGCATAAGTTCTCTTATCGTATTTCAAGAACCTTTTTCTTTTTTCCTTGCCTTCAGTAGTTGCCTGCCAAATTTAGCAACCCTAGGAGTTGTCTCAGACTTATTAGAATTAGATACGAAAACTCCAAGTTTGTCTTAAAAGTTATAGGTGTTAAGGAATTATTGGTTATAAAATTGGGTGGGCGGTAGTTTCAACCCCTTTTAACCATAAACAGATTCTACTTTTGTACACCAGCAGTTCGGATATAAATGTTTGGCTAGATATAAATGTACACGCATTTGACAATAAAGAGTAAAAGACAACCTTACTTGATTCAAACCGAATCAAATCATTTTTGATAGATCTAAGCGACACTATTTCATAAATCGGTTTTAAAACAACACTTTTAGGACATAGTAGATGAAAGACCCAAAGGTTATTTGTATAATTCGCCCTCACTGTAAGGTTTTTTATTTATTCGTTTTATAAGTTTTATAGTTTCTCAATTTAATTTGTTTTATTTTACTTTATTCATCTGATTGAATTCCTTTATTTTTTATTTTATAATAGGGACTTATCTTCGTTTTATTAGGTCGTTTTAATTTTTTTATTCTTTTCTCATATTAAGTATTTAAAGATGAGTTTCTTAGGAAAATATCTGCTTTTTTCTTTCACAATTTTGTTTCACTAAGGTTTTGTCCTTTCATTTTTAAAAATCTCATATTTCAGGAGATTTTGTCCTTAAATATCACAATACTTACAATTGGATAGGCAGGGATGTATTTAGGAAGGGGGTATACGGTTTTAACCCCCCCTCGAGATTTTTGTCCAATTCTTACAAAAGTAACAAAAATGCAAGTAAATAAACTTTTATTACCCCCGCAAAGCCTTGTTTGTTACCCCCCAAGCGAAAATCCTTGGTATAGCCCAGAGGATAATACTTCTCTAACGACTATAGGCAAACCTTTGATTTAATAAATAAATTTATTTGTTTATTTATTAATACATCAAACGGTAGGCAATAATGCTTGTCGCTATAGACAAAAAACAAGAAATAAGCTAATTAGCAACACTAACAACACTTATGAATATTAGAAGAAGATAAGTTAGAAGAAAAAAGGAAAAACAACTTATATCCAAAACTTATGAACTCAAACAAAAACTCATTGCCAAAAGATCAACTTATAACTAAACATCAAAACTCCTAAATGGAAAGGTGTCTCCACTAAAGAACTTAGTGGTGTATTTACTTAGAAAAGGTAAATATAAACTTTCATTTTTAGAAATTTTAGTAGAAAAGTAAATTGTTTTTAGATGAAGAAGAAAGAAAACTTGCTTGTTTGATAGCATGAAGAACTCCTGTAGGCGCTACATACTCTTTGGTACTGCCATCGACCCATATATGATGTACAAGCTGCATGTAATTTCTTGCTAAACTGGCCTTGCCATCTGATTTTGTGCCAACTGCTCCAATCACAAATCCCTTGCAGGCGATGAAGTACTGGGTTAACTCCGGACAGTTAAGTAATGCCTGAAGAGCAGCATTTAAATAACAGGTGTTGCCCAAATTAGACAACCCAAAGAGACCTAGAACGTGATAAAAACGCAATAAAACCTGTTTATACTTATATTCATATATTATTACATTTTAAAATAAATTTTATATAAATAAATTTGATAAAAACGCATAAAACCTGTTAATGCTTATATTTAATATTTATGTATTATTACACTTTATAAATTTTTTTTTTAATTTTATATAAAATAAATTTGATAAAAACACAAACGAACCTGTTTATACTTATATTTTATATTTATGTATTATTACATGTTACAAAATAAATTTTATATATATTTTAGATTATTAATACATTTATAATTTGATAAAAATCTATTTTGTTTTCTTCTCACAGCCTTTTTTTCATATAATAACAGAAACAGTATTATTGCAAAGCCAATGTATAATACTCATCTATTTTATTATTCTCTTTTTATTATTCTTTCTTTCAGTCATTTTCTTTATTGTTTTGTAGCGTTTAATACTTTTTTTTCGTTCCTCCCTTGTTACGTATCCTATACGTAACTGATGTTTTCGAAAACCACACTGCCTTTCTATTGCGAACAAATAAAAGTTCAAAAGGGATAAATCCTTTTGTTAGAAGACAGTGAAAATAGTTACATTTCTCTGAATATTTCGGTCACAAATACAGTAATCGTCTTTAGCAGATAAACATAAAATAATACAAATAAAAAAATCGACATTTATATATATTACACCGTTTCGTATAAATATTGATATTTTATTTGTATTATTTGAGTTTATCTGCTGGAGACGGTCACTGTATATACAACCGAAATATCCTGACATTTTGTAACTCTTTTCATTGTCTTCTAATAAGACGATATATCCCTATTGAAAATTATTTGTTCTCTATATGTAAAAGCTTTTCTGGTTTGTGATACTGTTTTTAATTTGGGGTTATCTTCTTGTGCATCAGCTCGAAATTCAGCACTGTATATACAACCGAAATATCCTGACATTTTGTAACTCTTTTCATTGTCTTCTAATAAGACGATATATCCCTATTGAAAATTATTTGTTCTCTATATGTAAAAGCTTTTCTGGTTTGTGATACTGTTTTTAATTTGGGGTTATCTTCTTGTGCATCAGCTCGAAATTCGAATTCGATGCTAATTTCAAATATAAAAAACGAATTGGAAAGACATTTCGTCTGCTGCGAGTGGTTCTGCGGAATCTGTTTTTCCAAAATCCCAAGAAAAAAAAATAAGAAAAATAAGTGAAAAATGTTACAAAAGGGAGTGACAAGGGACTTTGGGATATTTAGACACTACCTGAAGAGCTCGGTATTTGATCCCTTCCAGGCGGTCTTTCTGGTTCGAAATCAGGCCGTAATACCAAACGAGACAAGCATATTCTACCAGCGGTCTGACAAATGTAAGAGAAATACGCAATACGTGGGTGGTTGGAACACCACGACGAGAAACGAGTTTAAAAAAAAGGATAATCAGGTTTGCCCGTTTAATCACCACAGAGACAGGCAAACACACGAAGCTGAAATTTATTGGAGTCAAGACAGCAGAAATACCCTGGACCAATTTGGAAAAAATTGCATGAGACAGGCAAACACACACTCAGACACAAAGGCGTGAACATGCTAGGAAAAAAACTGAAGGGGCTTGTAAACTCGCAATTATTCTGTCTGCCTTGCTTGAAACACTCTTTTCACCTAGCACCAGTACGGATAGGTCATCAATGAACTTAAAGAGATCCGACTCATCATTTACCAGCTCATTTACCATTACCAAAAAAGTAGACGGCCTGAAATTGTTCCCTGAGGAACTCCATGGTAGATTGGCTGGGATCAGGATAGGCTGATTTATACTTAGTTTTTTTTGCTTCTACCTCAAAGAAAATTTGCAACTATTCTCACAAAATATGCATCAACATTAAAATTTGTCAATCGCTTGTCGACAAGGGTTTTATGGCAGATCAAATCAAATGCTTTCTTTAGGCCAATCGCGATGAGGTTGACCCAGCGTTCGGGTTCATCTAGAAGCTTTAAAATCTTATCAAGCAAACTAACTAAGTAATGGCTTGTCGAACTCTTAGGAATATTATCGAATTGTCGAGGGTCAATTTTATGCAGGATAAAAGTTTTCAGCCACCCAGTGATGAAACTTTCATAGATCTTACTAAAAATCGATGTCATCGTAGTAGGCCACACAGCAGTGAAATCACAGGGTGCTCAATTTTTGGAGATAGGGGATAGGAATCCCTTTTTCCAATTTTACGGATACTAGCCTGACATTGTAATCTTGTTTATTATTGAAGTTAACTCAGCACTTAAAATTCAGGAAAAGCCTTAATGAGGTCAACAGGAGAATCGAGTGGTGTAATACTGGTCCTATTCAGTTTCGTCAGTTTTGAGGCCAACTTGGGATTCTGTGATGATTAAGAAATCCACAAGATCTGAAGATGGACGCGCAAAATCTTCCAAGATTAGTGGTGGAAGTGACTGAGTAATTGCGGCCAGGTGAGTGTTTAGGAGATTACATTAGATACATTAGGAGATCTGCAGTTTATTTGTCTGGCTCATCATAGCCAAAATCCTGTCCAGTCTTCGTTCTATCTGCCATTTGCTTTATCCTTTTGTACCACTGTCCGGGCTTTGAATCCAATAAATGAGATGCCTCCTTTTGGTAGTACAATGCTGCTGCATGGACGGTCATTCCTCTGATTTTATTCTTCAGGGTAGTAGCTTGTTTATGTTTTTTCCCCTGAAAAGTTTTCTCATTTTCCTGCTTTGTGCTTTAATTTCTTTTGCAACGCATGAACGCTCTGCTGTAAAACGTTCGTTAAATTTCTCAGGAAAAAAAAAACTTTATTCCTCACGCCTCTCAATACAAAATTTCTATACAACTGACACCTTTTTAAAAGAAAAATGTTATGGCAGGGCGAAGAGCGGATCGACTGCGGCACGATCTCCATTTAAAGTCGTCCTACGTTAAAAGTCTCGAGATATGGTATGTTTATGTTGAGGCTGTTGGAGAAGGCTTCCAGTGATTTCATCTTTTCTACTGGGAATGGTAGTTTGTTCCAGATCCTGATGACCCGGGGTATGAACGAATGATGGTAAGAATTAGATCTTGCAATCTTCATCTTCACGGGCTCCAATTGCAGACTGTGCGATCTTGTGTTGCTTTGGGGAATTTTTTGAACAAGCCTGTCTTTTACGTTCCCAAAATTCTCTTGAACTATCCTGAAGAGGGTTTTTAAGTCTAAGATCGTTCTTCTTGTCTCAAGTTGATGGAGAGTAAGCCTTCTTAGAGCTTCGTCATACGGAAGGTTTCTGAATCCTTGAAGTCCTTTTACAAAGCGTTTCTGGACCCGTTCTATTCTGTCAATATCCTTTTTGAGATATGGCGACCAGATGACAGTGGCGTATTCAAGCTGTGGCCTGACGTAGCTTGTGTATGCTGATATCTTTGAGTGATTGTCAAGGTATCGTAGGGATTGACTGAGTAGCCAGAGAGTATTCGACGCTTTACGTACAACCAGGCCGATATACTTTTCTGGTTTAAGGTCCAAGCTCAGAATTACACCTAGGTCCCTTTCACAGGTAGATTTTGTCAGATCGATACCTTTCATTTTGTATGAGTACATCGGATTTTGGCGGCCAAGATGGACGACAGAGCATCTGACAATTGAAATGGTACTTGCCGAGAAGTTTTTCTTGAAAAATGGTGGCCATTTGATCAGCATTAGCCGTAGAAATTATGCTGTCCCATTTTTCTATCGTGAGACAATTGCCGAAATCAAACAATCTACTGTTTGCGATTTGCCGATTTGATAGCTGCTCCAGGAGTTATTCTAAGATGCAACAGTCTCCTCCGAGATGAGTCCTTCTTGCCTCTTTTTAGACTTCGTGCATCAAGCCAGTCATGGAATTTGCATGCCCCCTTTTTGCTGGTGCTCCAAAAGGCCATATTGCTTTTCTCCAACGCCCTTAAATCGACCAGCTGGCAGAGCAACTTCTGGAGATCCTGATACGAAAACTCTGCAACCGATCCAAGACCCTTTCCACATTGTAACTATGTGAATTTTTTCATTAATACAAACATTCCTCTCCATCATAGGAGTTATGTCCCGGCAAAGCCCGACAAGACTATCTTGAGCATGGTACACCTGGTCAGGAATGTACACAATAAGCTTCATCCGACAATTCATCGCTACCTAACATAGCCTCCCGCCGGAGGTAGTCCCTGAAAACCTCTCGCTTAGAAAATTTCATCCGAAGGTACAGAAAATATATTAAAGTTGAAAATAAAATACTAGGAGGAAATCGTTAGGACTAGCGGTATATTATCACTGTTGATGGAGCCACGAAGATTGTAATAATAAAAAAAAACGAATATAAAGGTTGTTTCGAATCTTTTTGGTTCTGCAGAATGACTTTGAACTATCAGTACCACTGGTAGATTATATCTTCATGTTCATGAGGGTTAAGACACCATGGTTCCTCTCTTTTACTCTTTCGTTTTGTGTTTCATATGTTAAAATAACAACCAAAAGATTGGTAATTCCAAGATTGCTCAATTTATTCCAGAGAGGTGGCGTAAGTCTAAATAATGAGGGGTGAGTACCGGAAGTACCATCTCCGAATAGAGATGGTAGGAGTGCGGTAGAGGTAAATGGTTCATTTAGGGCTATAATCAAATAATTTAGGTAAATGCTAACATTTCCTTGCCCAAATTGGCCACACGTGAAACAGCGATGGAATTGGTCAATCAGGACTAGGTAGATCAAACACAAAATACATTGTCTTCTATTGGGAGATTTTACTAATATGTGAGCAACTCACTAATTTACTCACTTTTGACGAAAAGCAGACATTGAACAATCCTCCCAGGCACCAAAGAATCTTGGAATGGATAGTGAAAACCATTATGTCAGCTCCGACTTTCCCGATTATTTTTGACCAGTCTTTGTTACATCCCTAACCATATCTCCTGAAACTTCCCTCTGATTCCCAAACTCCCTTAAGTTTGTGCCATATACGTTGCTTTTCTTCTGTCCCCTTGGTTTTCATGACCAAAAGAATACTGGTTCAAAAAAAAGGATGTGTCGACATATTGTACGCTTGGGCGAAGTAATGTGTAATCAAAAGCTGAAGGCAACGTAATTCGGGGATAAGCTATAGTGCTTCTAATAGTTAGAAATGCAAACTTTAATATTGGAAATCCTGGTTCAACTTCTAGTACGGAGAAAACAGCAAAAACAGCAACCATGATCAACGCTCCCGTCTCCTCTGATCTGTCATGTCTCGTAAGCGTACAGTAGTACTCGTCCAATAACTGATGCACAGCCCATAACTTTTGTTTGGCTGAGATTACACGTCTTGGTAATATCTTTTTTCTAGACTAGTAACAATTTTTAGACTAAATGCTATACTGGTATATTTCAGTTCCACCGGTCTGGCGTTGAACGAAGCTACGATACATGAATTCTTTTACATTTTCCTACGTGCGTACCATCGAGGTTAGTCTGCCTTTGAGTAGAATGATTGAGAGTCATAACTCTAGTATTAGAGTGCATTTTCACTATCCAATCGATTGGGCAGTTCAATAAAACGTTCGTGTCTCGACTTCACCCCCAGCTCCATTGAAAAAAATTAAGATTACCGAATTTATGGACAGAAATCCCAGTGTCCACGTACACGCATCTCAATATTTTGTGGAAAACTGTCAACATCCATAATACGTCATAGTTCCCCTCTAATGAAGGAGTCAGTGCTAGCAGTAAAGTAGACAAAGGCAATGAGAACGGGCGAATCTGTCGTTCATCAATTAAGGATATGGTAAATTGTCAATATCTGAGCAGATTCTACCTAGTCAGAAACCTGCTTATTCAGTGTTAGCTTGTTTCGTCAAATTAAATAAGGAGATAGAGGATTTTCATAGCATAATCGATTAAGAGATGTCTCTATAGTTTCTGCAAACGGTATTACCTCCTCTTTTGAAAATTGGAATGAGAGCTAATATTTTCTCACCCTTGCAGATCAAATACTATAAACAAAGCAAAATTCGGCACTGACTTAACTTATTTGAGAAAAAGAGAGCGCCTTTACCAGTGTACTTCAGACTTAACACCTCATTGCCAGCTGCAGCCAATCAAAAAGTTTGTCAGTAAAATGTTGTATTTATAATTTTTGAAATTTCCCCAAATCTGAAAAACATATGCACTTTTATTCTCCACTCAATCTAAGCAGCATTAAGCTGCAGTTGTCCGGGCGCTTTTTGAACATAACGTGTTTTGATGTTTGAAAGCTATAAATTAACTAAGATATTTGACAAATTGACTTAAATGGATAATTTCATGTTTAATTCCACCAAGTAAAGGCGACTTCTCAAACAGGAAATACTGGTTTTGGGTATTTAATTAGGTTGCTAAGTTAGTGTTGTCAGCAAGAATTTTCAGGTGAATGAATTAAATGTTATACGATGAAGATGTTTAAAGGAAATAAGGCTAATAAATAAAACGGCAAGGTTATGTAGCCTAGTTCTGATAATAGTGTATTTTTTTCGGTACGAGATAGATCAAGAAGTGTTTCAAATCAAGAAAATAATTATAGGGTGGAGCTAGACACTATATAACCCCCAACCCAATCTCAAAACCCAAGCAACGCCTCTACATGCCTTCTGGGGCTTGATTTGGTCTTTTTATCTTTCCCTTAAAGTACAAAGGACAGTACAAATGAAATCTGATTCACTCAACTGGTTTAGTGGAAACTTGCATAACCATGTAAGTCCCAAGTCAACTCTCCCCAGGCTGGGGAGAACTCCCAAGTCAACTCGTAGTCAACCTGCGATTGTTCCCCAGCGAGAACCTCCAACCGGTACGACTCTAGTTCGGCATTGTGAAGGGACACGTTTGCACGGAGCATAAATGGGAGACAGTAACAACGGCCATCAAAGGGGTAAAATTAACCTTGACTGGGCTGGACAATCTGTCTTGGCTTTTTTCTACAATTGGCCATGACTTCCACTTTTCCCACAACTATTCCCTTTTTTTAAATTCAAAAGAACTCCCGAGCCTGGGAGTTCTTTTAAGCAAAAAGACCTCTATATGCCGTCATGCAGTTTTAGTACTTAATGGGTGTTTAATTTGAAAATAACAAACGTGTGTTACAAATCAGTAGAAAACGAGGATATCATCACAAAGCTCTAGAAATTGTAACTTTCTTAACTGCTGTTGCAAAAGAGAAACATCACAATTAATTGGCAGTAATCTGGATAAAAAACCAGAACAGTGATTGAGTGAGTAAAATTACGGAAAATATAACCCTAACATCTTGTTATCAGATAGGAGCTGAAAGGAAATATATGTATAGTTGAATAGCTAAAAATCTAAGCTGAATTAATATTTTTGTTATTAAACTATTAGAGACTGAACACTTTAAATTAACACTGAATTAATCTTTGTATAAAGACCAATTAGGTTATACTGTTTTTTTATACTTAACCCTTTAGTTGAGTGTTTTCATATGTTAATAGAATCATCGTTATCTTCTTGTTCCAAAAATATTATTTTTATTAGTTAATTTTTACATATTCCCACTGTGCTTATTCCCATTATTTGTTCAACAGCAAATAGATGTAATGCCTGATAACGCCCTAAAATTTTCAGCGAATAACACCCTAAAATATTAAAAAAAAAAAAAAAAAAAAAAAAAAAAAATGCCGGTTTTCAGGTATGAATTGACCTGAGATGGAGCCAAGAAAAAAATGTTTTCATCTTAATGCTATTGATGAGATTTTACTGACCAAAATACTACACCATTACTTCCAAAGAAACCACTTGCCCATAGTGGTAGTTCATATTTCAATGATTAAACACATGACATATTTACCTTTTCTTGTCCCTTCAATGACATATTCTTCATACGGCTCTTCAACGACGCTTTCTTCAGTCACATTGGTTTTATTGTTTCTAGCTAACTGCGTTAGTACTAATTCACGAAGCTCCTTTGGTGGTGCAGGACTGTTTGATTCGATCAAAACCTCGGAATGACAAACGTAACACCAAATACGGCTACTTGACAAGTTAAGTTGTAGACAGTGGTCGGAACATTGCTATGTAAAGATTTTTCAAAATAAAAAAATTTGACAAATAAAAAAAGAAAACGTCCAAATATGCCAAATTTATATTTTTTGAATATAAGGGAATAAAGGGAGTGTTTACTATGTACAACTGAAGTTCCACACATAAATTTTCGAAGGGGAGGGAGGGTCGGAAACACAGAGAAAAGTTAGACGAAAATTGTTCCAGCATGCATTTTATTCTCCCACAAAACTGGTCCTAATAACCCCAGGCCAAGGAAATCGGAAAACTGTTGCCGGAAAATACATCTGTTCAGTACTTTCAAGCCCCCTTCCTCAAGAAAACTTTACACTCCACTAACTGTAAGCCTAAAGCCTATAGTAAAAAGCTCATAAGAGTGAAAATTTAGCCTCTCGCCTTCCTAAGCCAATTTTTTCTTGTTTTAAAGAACTAAGGACACCAAAATGAAAAAAAAAATATTTAACACTCTAGATCTATCCTAGGCCAATTCATACATGAAAATCCAAGTTACTTGCGAATTATCTTTTAGTTGCTATAAGCAATATTTAGTTAGAATGTTTACGTATATTTTTATGAACAATGTTGTCAACGAAAAAAATTGAAAAACCGTGAAACGGAAAAGAATTAGCAGAAACTAATTCCTATCAATCTTACGATGCTTTTCATATGTGAAAATTCTAGTCTAGAAAATCTTTTGGTTCCCATATGAGTAAAAATCTACCAAGTGAGTAAATATGAGCCCATCAAGTTCCGAAAGTGGCAATTCTGATTTGTCAGAAAATGTAATTGATGGTGACCAAATGCTACATGGTATTTAAGATGCCATTTCAGGATACATGTTCCAGCCCCATGTGGCTTTTTTTGCTATTCAACATGATAATAACACGATTCCTGAGGAGCCTAGAAGTTCATCATCATGGTAAGCAATAGAATAAATAATAATTCATTTTATAAGCATAGCCTATAGAAATACAGGTAGCAGCATATTTCAAAATTTTGTTCATAAGCTTACAAAAGAAATATTATAGTTTTGGACCACCTTGGTATTAGTTTGGTGTGCAGATATTTTTTACTATCTTGGAAAGCGGTTAGGTTAGGAAAATGAAACTGTCAGGGATGGGGTTACAGACTAAAGTACGCCCTGAGAAGGTAGTTTGAAGTACCTACCTCAATTTCTTCTCCCTTCAGAGGGCAGTGACGTTTGATGACCTTTAAAAAGTCTTTGCATTATGAAAGTGAGAGCTTACAGAATGGATCTTCTGCTTAAATGAAGTACAAGAAAACTGTTTTCAACTTCACAACTTTGCTCAATCCCAATTTATGAAGTTTCAAAAATCTGCTAATAGCCTACATTTCCTAAATTTCGAAAAATCCCATTGACATTGCTTAAAATTTTACCCAAATAACAGGAATTACATTTTCAGAATTAAAACCAGAGAAAAAGAAACCAATGACAGAAAATTTGTCTAGATTCTGACGGGTCCTGCCGACATAGTAATTTCCACAATCACAAGGTATTTGATAGACCGCTCTTTGGCGAGTAACTGGGGTCTTATCTTTACCCGAATTTAAGAAACTGATGATTTTAAAATTATTAGTAAAAACTACGTACAGAAAAACACTTTTTAAAAAAAGTTTTAAAAAATGTTTTTAATTTTTTAAATTTAATTCTCACAATTTGATGTAAGTTCACTTATATATATATATATATATATATATATATATATATATATATATATATATATATATATATATATATATATATATATATATATATATATATATATATATATATATATATATATATATATATATACTAGCTGTTGGGGTGGCGCTTCGCGCCACCCCAACACCTAGTTGGTGGGGGCGCTTCGCGCCCCCCCCCAAGCCCCCCCGCGCGCGTAAGTCGTTACGCGCCATATTAGTTACGCGCCATTGTAGTTGTGTCCCTATGTCCCACCTGTGAATATAGATAGATATATATATATATATATATATATATATATATATATATATATATATATATATATATATATATATATATATATATATATATATATATATATATATAGTTTTTAACTACGTAAAACTTGCGAATATACAACATTCTTTGCTGTCCCATTGTCTGTGCATATAAATAGATTTTCAGGTTTACCGACTCTTGAACATGCAACATATAATGGTCCATGGGAAAACAATCCGTATTCAGATCTATACCTCATGATTCTAATGATTGCCCTTGAGCTTTGTTGATGGTGATTGCTAATCGACCATTCCCTGAGTCGCCATCGTCATTTATATATCCCCCTGTGCACCCCGGCGTCCCCTTTGTAGTTATGTCCCTGTGTCCCGGTCGTCATTTATATTCCCTGTGTCCCGGTCGTCATTTGTGTCCCGGTGTTCCAGTCTGTGATTTCTCTTTGAGTGTCCCAGGCGTCATTTATATTCCTTGTGTCCCGGTGTCCCGGTCGTCATTTATATCCCCCTGTGCCCCCCGGCGTCCCCATTGTAGTTGTGTCCCTGTGTCCCGGTCGTCATTTATATTCCCTGTGTCCCGGTCGTCATTTGTATCCCGGTGTCCCGGTCTGTATATACATTCGTTTTTTAGTTTTGTTTTTCTCCTTTATTTTTTTCCTTTTTTCTTTTTTTTCTTTTTTAGTTTATTTAGATTTTTAGATTTTTTAGTTTTTTTATTAGTTTTTAGTTTTTTTGTAGTTTTTACCATTTTTTTAGTTTTTTTAGTTTTTTTTTTTTACTTATGTCCTGGTCGTCATTATATATATTTATTCATATTTTTTTAGTTTTCTTTTTCTCTTTTATTTTTCAGTTTTTTCCTTTTTTTTAGTTTTTTTCTTTTTTAGTTTTTAGTTTTTTTTAGTTTTTTACCTTTTTTTAGTTTTTTTTTAGTTTTTTTAGTTTTTTAGCTTTTTTATTTTTTTATTAGTTTTTATTTTTTTTGTAGTTTTTGCCTTTTTTTATTTTTTTCAGTTTTTTTTTAGTTATTAGATTTTTACCTTTTTTTAGTTTTTTTTAGTTTTTCAGCTTTTTTAGTTTTTTTTTCTTTTTAGTTTTTTTTGTAGTTTTTACCTTTTTTAGTTTTTTTCTTCTTTTGTATTAGTGTGAAATAATTCAGACGTCATATGCGGACAAACATGACGTCACCTGATCCACAGATCCACACACAGACAACTTATTTTTATATATATAGATATATATTTAACTACGTAAAACTTGCGAATATACAACATTCTTCGCTGTCCTATTGTCTGTCCATATAAATAGATTGTCAGGTTTACCAACTCTTGAACATGCAACATAATAATTGTCCATGGGAAAACAATTCGTATTCATATCTATACCGCATTTTTCTAACGATTGCCCTTGAGCTTTGTTGATGGTGATTGCTAATCGAACATTCCCTGTGTCCCCGTCGTCATCTATATATCCCCCTGTGCCCCCGGCGTCCCCGTTGGAGTTGTATCCCTGTGTCCAGGTCGTCATTTATATTCCCTGTGTCCCGGTCGTCATTTGTGTCCCGGTATCCCAGTCTGTAATTTCTCTTAGAGTGTCCTGGTCGTCATTTATATAGATATATAGATACAGTTTCATTTCAGTTTTTTTTCTTTTATAGTTTTTTCTTTTCTTATTTTTTTCTTTTTTAGTTTTTCTTTTTTAAGTTTCTTCTTTTTATTGATAATAAACCTCAAAATTTTGGGTATCTGTTTTAAGGTTTTCGAATTACCTTAATCTTTTGTCAAAATATATTGAAACATTTGTGGAATTCCCAGTTTTTTTAGTTTTTTCTTTTTTTTTAGCTGTTTAGGTTTTTTTTAGTTTTTTTTTCTTTTTAGTTTTTTACCTTTTTATTTTTTTTACATTTTTCCTTTTTAAGTTTTTTCCTTTTTTTAATTTTTTATTTAGTTTTTTTTTAGTTTTTTCTTTTTAGTTTTGTTTTTAGTTTTTTACCATTTTTGTTTTTTCGAATTACTTTAACCTATTGTCAAAATATTTCGAAATATTTATGCAATTTCCAGTTTTTACATTCTAGTTTGTTTTCTTTTATATATATAGAAGATATAATCTGGCGTAATGGACAGACAACTTATTTTTATATATATTGTCAAAATATATTGAAATATTTGTGCAATTCCCAGTTTGTTTAGTTTTTTCTTTTTTTTTAGTTTTTTAGCTTTTCTAGTTTTTTTTAGTTTTTTATCTTTTTTATTTTTTTATGTTTTTTCTTTTTGGGTTTTTTCTTTTTTTTATTTTTTCAATTTTTAATTTTTTTTTTAGTTTTTTCTTTTTAGTTTTTTTTTAGTTTTTTACCCTTTTTCTTTTTTCGAATTACTTTAATCTAGTTTTTACCTTTTTTAGTTTTTTTTAGTTTTTTAGATGAAAATTTTTTTTAGTTTTTTCCTTTTTTTCTTTTTAGTTTTTTATTGGTTTTTACCTTTATTTTAGCTTTTTTTTGAGTTTTTTCCTTTTTTTTTATTTTTTTTTTATTTTTTATTTTTTTTAGTTTTTTACCTTTGTTTAGTTTTTTTAGTTTTTTAGCTTTTTTACTTTTTTTTATTAGTTTTTAGTTTTTTTTTGTAGTTTTTGCCTTTTTTTAGTTTTTTCAGTTTTTTTTTAGTTTTTTATTGGTTTTTACCTTTATTTTAGCTTATTTTTCAGTTTTTTCCTTTTTTTTAGTTTTTTTTAGTTTTTAGTTTTTTTAGTTTTTTACCTTTTTTTAGTTTTTTTAGTTTTTTTAGTTTTTTAGCTTTTTTATTTTTTTTATTAGTTTTTAGTTTTTTTTGTAGTTTTTTCCTTTTTTTTAGTTTTTTTAGTTTTTTCCTTTTTTTAGTTTTTTTTTATTTTTTATTTTTTTTAGTTTTTTACCTTTTTTTAGTTTTTTTAGTTTTTTTAGTTTTTTAGCTTTTTTACTTTTTTTATTAGTTTTTAGTTTTTTTTGTAGTTTTTGCCTTTTTTTAGTTTTTTCAGTTTTTTTTTTTAGTTTTTTATTGGTTTTTACCTTTATTTTAGCTTATTTTTCAGTTTTTTCCTTTTTTTTTAGTTTTTTTTTAGTTTTTAGTTTTTTTAGTTTTTTACCTGTTTTTTAGTTTTTTTAGTTTTTTTAGTTTTTTAGCTTTTTTATTTTTTTTATTAGTTTTTAGTTTTTTTTTGTAGTTTTTGCCTTTTTTTAGTTTTTTTAGTTTTTTAGCTTTTTTATTAGTTTTTAGTTTTTTTTGTAGTTTTTGCCTTTTTTTAGTTTTTTTAGTTTTTTAGCTTTTTTATTTTTTTTATTAGTTTTTAGTTTTTTTTTGTAGTTTTTGCCTTTTTTTAGTTTTTTCAGTTTTGACGTCACCTGATCCAGTTTTTTCAGGTGACGTCACCTGATCCATCCACAGATCCACAGACAACTTATTTTTATATATATATATATATATATATATATATATATATATATATATATATATATATATATATATATATATATATATATATATATATATATATATATATATATATATATATATATATATATATATATATATATATATATATATATATATATATATATATATATATATATATATATATATATAGTTTCTCTCTTATTCTGGTATTGTGCTGAAGACGGCCCTTGGACATAGGGCCGAAATATCCACAGAACTAATTTCCACTGTCTTGAAAAGATTTTCCCTATTGTCTCTACTTTGTATTTGTTTGTAAGTTTTCACTTGACCAATTTAAATTAGTTTTCATTTTTGGTGTCCCTGGTACTTTAAAACTTTATTTACAGCATCGTAGACCATTAAATATCACCATGCCAATTAATTTTCACCCTAAAGAAATCAAGCTTATGCCTCTGTGAATTTGCCTTGAATTAAAATGTGAATAGTTGTGAGGCATCAAGTCATCAAAAGGAAACACAAATAATATAGCGTACCTCAAAGTGTGCTGTACTATGATCTTGAACCGAATCTCCACATCCTATTGAAAAACATCCTGGGCTTAAGCACAGCCAATGATTATTCCTTATTGTCCCACACCATTTGCAGTCAAGCTTAAAAGAGATGATGTACAAAATTAAAGCAGAAAAACAAAGTATGAAAATATTGCCTAAAAACTACTATGACAAAATCAATGTCTATCATTCTTTCAATCTACCATGTCTTTTTGCAACATCAGTCTTGAAAGAGCATGTAGACAATGATGAGGAGATGAAACATGAAAATTCTGGGTTCATACAGCTTTTTTTGCTTTTTTTTTACATGAAACACACAGCACTGCAGCAAAACACAGCACTGCATTGCACTGCAAACACAGCACACTCCCACACAGCACTGCAGCAAAACATGGAATTTCTCATATCAAGTTGGTTCATTCAATCAACTAGACGCAGATGACTAGACTAAAAGCATGCCACAGGTCGAATTTAACCAAGATCTGTTTTTCGATTAACCAAATTGGAATATTTTAACGGAACTGTTGAATAGTTGTTATATACGATATGGGAGCAAAAAAAGAGATAACATTTGAAAGCCCAAACTAAGCATTTTTGGGCAAAAACACTCCATCTATCTAGATATATTCAGCAACTGCCATTCTTTTTATTATTTTGAAATTTAAAAAAACTCAAAAGGTTAAATGCTTGAATGGGAATATTTAGTCTTTTTTTAAGCAAATTTGCCATTTCTTTTTGTCCACAAGAATAAACAAACTTATGGTAATTAGTGCCTACTATTTATTTTGTTAATACACTTTTTTAAAGTTATCGTTGTTTTTACTAGCATTTTGTCGCTGTTTGTTTTAATGTTGCTTGCTACGAGCATTCGTTATATCAGTATTTACTCTAATATACAAATATAGGATGAGATGAAACAAGCATAGAAAATTTATAAGAGTGGAAATCCTCGAAAAGAAAACCACCAATGCAATCTACCATTCGGCGAATCTCCTTGACCCAAGACGGTTGCTTCTTCTTTCCAGGTTCCTTAAAATGGAGGGGAAGGTAAAGACAGCAAAGTTTTGTTCCCGGTAGACCTGTCCACTTAATGTCAACAAGCCTATCGTGAAGACTGCATTTTGACGTTAATTTCGAAGACACTAATGCCAATTAATTATCACTTATAGAGGCTAACTAAGGTTACTTCGTGAAGACTGCATTTTGACTTAAAATAATTTTGAACACACTAATGCCAATTAATTATCATTTATAGAGAAATTTTTGTTTTATCCCATTGCACTGTCGATTAATCATCTCAAATATTCAATTCACTTTGAAATTTTTACTTTTTTAAGACACTATTGAAGATCCAAAAAGGCAAAATATTTTTATGAAAATTTTTTGATTCAATCTTTCAGCGAGGGTGTGCGGCATAACCACACGCACACAGGTATTATTTTTAGGATTGGGAAAGATAAATCTCAGAACAAAATGAGGGATTTTCATGGTGTACTGGATGAATTTTTATTTTTCAGTAGATTTTATTAAAAGAAAACCTCTACCTCTGCACCTTTTTGGAATCCTTTCATTAGAAGAAAACCTCTTACCTCTGCACCTTTTTGGATAATCCATTGCTGAAGAGCTTCCAAGCTTTCTACAGTAGATACATGAGAGCAAAAGCTTTTATACACTGTCTGGTCTCTACTTTCTCCAGCCATATTCTGTTAATTACTTTTACAGGATTTCCTTAATTGGTGTACGGCTTGTCGAAGATACTTAATTACCTAAAAATAAATCAAAATTGTAGGCAGACATCAGACAATGGACCAATATGGAAAGCTGTTCATATGCATAAAAGGACTGAAAAGGAAACTACTCTATGTCATGTTACTACAAACCATAAACTATTTCATATCTTACACACAGGAGGCCCCACAAATCACTCTCTGAAGGCAGAAAACTCTCACCAAGATCAGCCTAAACCCCCTAAGTAAACTTCAAGAAAAAGCTTCTCACATAATCCAGAGTTTAGCCCTAAAATCCATACAAATGTACAGGAAGGGAAGGCTCGAACAGAAGACCAAAAGCCTTCCTTTTCTTGGACCAACGGTGTCATTTTACAACTGATATGCAAAAAAAGAGACAAATTAGAGTCTAAGAGTAGAAAAAAAAAGAAATTTGGAATAAAAAGCAATAGTCTATTGTCTTTGAGAACTGAATCCAAACCCTAGGTTAAAAGGTATATGGTATGTGTAAAAACAGCTTTTCCCCCTTTGTTATATTCTGTGAAACAAACCATCAGAATAGATTTATAGCCTAAGCTAGGACCTGGGAAGATGGTGCCAATTTCTGCTCTTACTCTTTCCTTATTTGAAAGATTATATGGACGGGTTTAATATAGGCTACCTGCTTCAACTCTGAGGAAAAACAATTTCAACCTTGGCTTGGAGCCTGGTTATTTTGAAAGCTATAGCCTATTAAAAGGCTCCCAAGACTTGATTTGATTTAAAACCAAATATAAATATATGTTTTAAAGCTTAAAACTATACACTTGAAATCTTCTAAACTTGACAACTGAGAAAGGAGGGGGCACAATTACTTGGAAACACCATCTCAGAGCCTATTGTACCCCCATAGGACTGTTCCGACACAAAATAATAGAATATCCCCCCTCCCCGTAATAATCAACAAACTATATCAGACACTTTTTCTTAACAGGAGGGGGACCTGGAAAAAAATGTGTTTTTACATCATTATTTATCAGATCTCCCAGAGGAAGAGATTTTGACTGGTTTGAGGGGTTAAAAGGGGAAGGAGAAGGTCTTGGGAGAACAGGAATTATCTTATAAGCTGCCTAACTTGCCATAGAAACTCATGGCTTTAGGGAATTATTTCAGTTGTTATAAATGAAATAGCAAAGAAAAGAAGGACAATAAACAAGGGACAATAAACAGCCAGTAAAAAAGTTGAAAAATTATGCAAATACTTTGGTCAAAACCTCCGCTTGACCACCCTTAGCGCAGAATAAAACCAATAAAGATATAAAAAACCAAACCTTAAAACAAAAGACAAAAACTAAAATATGATGACCCTTTCTTATTAACAGAATAGTTACCCTTTCACCATTACTAAGAAAGGGTCATCATATTTTGGTTTTAAGTTTTATTTATTTATTAGTTTTATTCTGCACTGAGGATGGTCAAATGGAGGTCTTGACTGAAATATTTACATAATTTTTCAACTTTTTCAATTGCAGTTTATTGTCCTCGTTTTCTTCCTTTCTTTGCAACTGTATGTTTCATCATGATTAGCCAGAGAGGTGTCAGAAATTATTGACTTCAATTGTCATAGGACAAATTCAGTAAAAATCAATGAGAAATACGAATAAATTAATTATGGAAATTATTCACTCCATAAAAAGGTTTCAAATACTTTGTGTGCTCATAACAGATCTAGTAGACTAAACTTTGATATTTGCCACAAGCTGTGTCTTAACAGGAAAGTAACAGGGCATTATCAAACAGTAACTATTAGTAGACAGAACTAACAACAGAAAAATTAACATAAAATAAAGTCTAGAATAAAAACTACAATCAATGCTATAATCAACTTAAATCAACAAATTAGCAAAATAATCATGTTAGTACTGTCAATAATTTGATTTGGAATTCAAAGTAATTTGATTAAACATTGATTAAACTAAAATGACGAACCAAAAAAAACAAACTTTGCACTGCCAAAATTCTAATTCTAACTAATCCTTCAGATTAAAATTTTTATATAGTGACTTTTTTCTTCCCTAAAAAGCTATTGAACTGGATGACAAAATTTTAATAATTAGATCCATTCTCTAAGTTAAGACAAAGCAATTTGTCTTCAAGTATCTATCTCCACATCTTCTTCACTTGCATGCCTTAAAGCTTCTGTGAAGAACCTGTCTTAGCTTTGATGAATACCTGAACAACAAGATAGCTAAAACATAAAGACACCACTTTATTTTTTGTTCAAAGTTCTATTTAAATAGCATAGTCATTTCCTTGATGAATACCTGAATAACAAAATAGCTAAGAAATAAAGACACCACTTTATTTGCTGTTCAAAGTTCTATTTAAATAGTATAGTCATTTCATTGATTAACGCCTGAATAACAAAGTAGCTAAAAAACAAGAAACCGCTTTATTTCTTGTTTAAAGTTCTATTTAAATAGTATAGTCATTTCCTTGTCATTTCATCGATGAATACCTGAATAACAAAATAGCTAAGAAATAAAGACACCACTTTATTTGTTGTTCAAAATTCTATTTAAATAGTACAATCATTTCTATTGCACATTGTTTGGCAAAGTAAGCAAAATTCTTTTTACTTTCTTTCAAATTTTTCAGAAGTATGAGGCTCAAAACGCTTTTTTGCTTCATTTGTGTTGTAGGTCTATTTCTAAAAAGTACATCTAAGCTATCCAAGGTCAGTAGTTTTGGGGGAGGGAGGGGTAGGATTTTTATGTAAATGAAAATTGTAGCTACAAAGAGCACTGAACACGAAATCAAGAGGTGTGGTTTACCCATCTTATCACTTAGCTATTCATCAAAGCTACCTTCAAAATACTTCCCTATTTCCACATCTTCCCAGCTTGTGTAGATTCAGTTTATTACTTTTTTGAGCAAATAGGACCCAAAATTAGAGATTACCATACTCAGAATTTATCAAATTTTAAGTAAAATTTGATTTTTTTTTTCTCTAAGTTAAATCTATTTCCCCGAAATCATCCAAGGCTTAGGACAAGCAAATAAGCAGGGCAAATTTTTTGATTCATTGATTGTTGAGACAGCTAAGAAATAGAAATACCTTTAGAATCACAAATTCATTCTGAATCCAAATATGACATTCATTTCTGTTGTAAATATACCTACCCTTCCCTACCTAATGGTCAAATATATATGCTGAGTTTTTCATACACCATTTCTCCTCAACAATTTACTAAAACACTGGAAAATTGATTGTATATATAAAATTCAGGGCATATATTTGACCATGAGGGGCAAGTGGGGATAAATTAAACCTATAACACAAATGAACATCACGTTTTAAATTTTACAAATGTTAAATTTGGGATGAAATTCTGATTCTAAGGGTGTGTTTATTTCCCAGTTTACCCCTATAAAAGTGAATCAAAGAATTTACCAAAAGCAGAAGAATTAGGTTGACAATTCCTTTGTGTACCCTATTTTGGGTAGTAGATCTGTTTCTGAAAGTAGACTAGCATTAAGCTAGTAACAATTATCTCTAATTTCATAAAAAAGAGTTTTGTGGAGGGGAGGAGATAGAAGCCTAAAAAAACCTTTGAGGCACTAATTTGAACTGTGGATCTATTTCTGAGAGTTGCACCCACCTAGATTATAAATCTGTACAAAGATCTGCTACAAAGCTAATTCCCTTCCTGAGGCATTTGTCACATTCAAAACGTTTAGAGGCATTAGGATTGCTGAGTCTTCACTTCTGTTGGAAGTGCTCTGATCTTCTTAGGGTTCACAGTATTGTAAACAGCATTGTAATTTTGATTTCAGAGGATTTCTTTCAAAGAAGCCAGTACACATCAACCAGGCAAAATGCATTGAAATTTTACCACCACCCCCCACACCAAATCCAAAATAGGTGACATGTCTTTTGTAAATAGACCAATAAAACTTTGGAACTCATTACCTGATAGTTGTGTTGCTGCTTGTACTGTTCCTAGTTTTATGACTGAGTTAGTAAATACCTCTTTTTACAGTAATGTATATCACTAGTCAACCATAAGTTAACCATTGTTTTTTTTTTGTTAAATATTCTAGCAGTTGCCAGTTTTTGATTTTGATTATGTATGTTATGCTTACAAGTTTTTTAGCTTACATCCTATTGGATGAATAAATAAATAAATAAATAAAATTCCCCAGAGAGCTAGAGATTGCTGTATTAGAATCGTATAACCCTTAGTTAAATATTATGGTTATTAAGTCATATCTATATAGCAACAAGGGTAATTTCGCAATAGACACTCTCTTCTGCTGAAGTAATGATGTACCTTTGGAATATCTCAAAAGAAGAAGTTGGAATGCTATATAACCAGTAACAAAACCATGGGATCATACAAGAATGTATCCAGATTTTTTTCAGGGGGGGGGGCAAAAAACTTTAAAAATACACATCAAAAAATTGCTTATATTGTTTTTGTTACGTTTTTACAAGTCAGACAAACATTTTTTTTTTGGGGGGGGGGAGGGGGATCGACCCCCCCCCCCTTGTATACAGCCAAGGCTGTATCCCCTTGGATACAGCCTTGGGATCATGTGAGACCCCTTAAGACCAAAAATATTGCTTTCAAAATACTTCCATGGGAAATAATTTAAGGGCTGAGTTCACTCCTGAAAGTGTTACTCTCCTAATGCAATTGGATGTCATTTTCCCTTGTTGATTAAAATCAAGTCAAATCATTTGAATTAAAATCAAAAGCCAAGACAGTTGATAGTCTGAGTGAGACACACAGCTGGTATAAGCCTTTTTCAGGAATGTATAAAAATGATGTCATTCTCCCTTGTTGATAGATAGTCTATCATCCATACATCTTGGTACAGAACTAAGGTAGATAATCATAGAACTTTACTGATGATTGAGATTTCTGGGTTGATTCATTATAGACAATGTTGAGTGGACTTGTAAGCAAAAGGGTAAAAAAAAGACAGAATTTTACCAATTCAAATTCTGTAAAAATTATTAATTTTCAAAATTCCAATTAATCAGACCAGTAAAGGTATATCATAAGACAGCAATCAGATAAAAAGCAAAGACATCTATCATAGGATTCCCAATTCCATGCTCTTTCCAAATAGAACAATCAATGCTGTTACAATGGAGTTCCAGCCTGTATATTGGGACCAGATATAGCACTAGGATGTATCTGCCTTTTTTTTTTAAATTGGCATTATGGGATGAGGAATAAACACAAAATGTAGTAGCCAACTAGGAAAGTCAGAGAAAACTCATCTGAGAAATACACTGAAATGAGAGCCTTGTGTTGTATTTCTAGTTTCATCACCCTGTTAATATAGGCTAAACCTATATTTTTTTGAAATTATTGGCCTCTATACTAAAAATAAAAACTTAGTTGAAAGCTCATGGCAAATTTTTGTTTGTTGACTAACTTTTTAGCTAAACATGAACATAATGATACTTAGCTAATTGCTGATCTTGTAAATTCTAATTAATCAGACCAGTAAAAGTATATCATAAGACAGCAATCAGATAAAAAGCAAAGATATCTACCATAGGATTCCCAATTCCATGCTCTTTCCAAATATAACAATCACTGCTGTTACAATGGAGTTCCAGCCTGCATAGTGGGATCAGATATAGCCCTAGGATGTATCTGCCTTTTTTTTAAATTGGCATTATGGGATGAGGGATAAACACAAAATGTAGTAGCCAACTAGGAAAGTCAGAGAAAACTCATCTGAGAAATACACTGAAATGAGAGCCTTGTGTTGTATTTCTAGTTTCATCACCCTGTTAATATAGGCTAAACCTATATTTTTTTGAAATTATCGGCCTCTATACTAAAAATAAAAACTTAGTTGAAAGCTCATGGCAAATTTTTGTTTGTTGACTAACTTTTTAGCTAAACATGAACATAATGATACTTAGCTAATTGCTGATCTTGTAAATTCCATTTTTAGTCCTTAAAGTGGCTGACTATTCCTAGCTTTATATCAAATAGAAGCAATATAAAAAAATACTACTTGATTCAAAGCAGAATAAAATGAAGATATCTCACATGGATGACTTTATAACAGTCAAATTTTAAAAGTTTCATAATTTAAACATCTAAGAATTGTGCCATCATTCAATGTTTATTGGTAGGTTTAATGCATTCCCAGGAAGTTCCCATTTTCTTTAAATTTTTCTTAATATGTTCCCCCACCCCAGACAAGGACAACCAGCTTTCTGTTTAGCCCTAGACAGTTGGCCGAAAAGGACAATCTTAGGCAATCTGTCATCCTTCTTATGCACAATGTGCCCTAACCATCTCAAACTTTCTTTCATTATAGCCTTAGAAAGTTGAACCACATTCTTCATATAGTCTACTGTTTGAAATACAGTCAGTCAGCCTGGTACCCAGAACAATCCATAGGCGATTTCTCTGGAAAACATCTAGCAAATCTTCATCCACTTTCAGAGTACCCATGCTTCAGAGTGCTATTTGACCACTGTTATCACTGTAGATTCTAATATTCTAATCTTGGTTTGCAGACTTATCTCCCTACTCTTCCAAACTTTTGAGCCTTGGCTATTCTACCTTTAATGCTTCACTGTTCCCACCATCTTTACTAATAACACTACAAAGGTAAGTGAAGCTGCCCACCTGATCAATCTTTTTGTTACCCATTGTCACCTTTCTATCTTCTCTTATTCCTAGCCTTAGTTACTTAGTCTTCTTAACATTAATTTTTAAACCATTTTTTTGCACCCTGAACTTGCAAAACTTCTGAAAGTTCATTCATTTTGCTCAATGAGCAAAATTGATTTTACTTGATTTCCCATTTGATTTCATGATCTCCCATTGCCTTTCCTGTACTCTGTAAGACAAAGTCCTTCAAAACGATCCATATAAAGGGGGATAGAACACAACCCTGCTTAACTGCTGATTTTATGCAAAACCAGCTGCTAACCTCATTCCTTACTTTAATCTTAGCAGTGTTATTCTTGTTATATGCCTGGTATACTATTCAAGGAAAATATCTTTACTAGGATTAGATGCACAATAATCCTAGTTAATATATTTTCTACAGGAAAAAAATTATCTTCACTTCTTTCCATGTTTTTCCTGTGTTTCTAAGAAATCCATGAATTTCTTAGGACCTATATATTAACCTTCATTTGCATCAGAAATGAACTTCACCTCTACCCCCATGATGTTTAAATATATTCTCTCCATTTGGATATATTTATCCACACAAAGAAAGTCCATTTTTAACACCTTAAGGGACCCTTAAAGCAACAAATTGTTCATTATTTAAACATTTTATTTGATTCAAAATCATCTGCTGAGTTGAAATATTTCAGTCATTTATTCTATGTTCATCTATTTATAGATTTGCTATAACTTCATCTGATAGAGTTAGTATCTATCAAGCTTTCAATTGTGCCATCATTCAACATTGACTACTTTATTGTTGGGCTTAGAGTGCAAATAAGACAAATTCAGGGCCAGATTTATGGGGGAGGAAGCAAGAGGGGCCAAGCATACTAGGAGGTGTCAACAAAGCTAAAGTTTTAACATTTTTTGGTAAAATTGTGATGTTTATACTAGGCCTATTGATGGTGCAGCAGGGGATGACAACATCTATGTTTGCCCCCCTCCCTCCTTGAGAAAAAAACCTAACTCCTGCTCTAAAAAAAATTACAAGCCCCTTTTTTGACAAATTGATAGAAAATTAGTCAAATTATACATTTGATGTTCTTTTGAAACATAATTGTTATGTTACTCCTTTGTAATTGCACCCAGCCTCCCTTTTATTGGAGCCAGATAGGGCTAAAGCCTAAAGATACTTAAAAAAGTTTGCTGATTATGTGGGTTTGCTCATTATTTTTTATGTTTGCTGTGGGTTTGCTGATTATTTTTTATGTTTATTTCCCATCAAGACTTGATTTGTAATGCTAAAAAATCAATTTGAAAAAAAAGAATACTTTTGGATTTAGCCTTTGGCTAGGCTATATGGTTTATATATTTGGCACCATTAGACTTGTGCAAGAGTTATCTGAGTGACAGATTGTATGAAAACAAAAGGAATGTAAAAAAAGTAGAGAAAGCATTAAAATAAGAACTAAGGATATGTGAAGTGGAGGCCATGGATAAAATTGCTAAGGATCTGGAAGATGCAGCTAGACAGCATAATGGTAAAATATTGTATTGGCATTTTAATAAATTGAGAGGGAGTAGTCAATCTAGACTTGTCCTAGGGAAAGATAGGAATACAGCCACAATTAGTGATAAGGAAAGAGTTAAAGAGAGATGGTCAGAACCAGAACATTTTGAGAATGTGATAAACTGAGATTAAGTTGCAGAAAAAGATATTGAGGGAAATGAAAAAGCTTGTGATGAAAAACTAATGGAAGATTAGTTTTGTGAGTAAGAATTAGCATCAGTGCTAAAAGGATTACCAGAACCAGATCTTCACCCCCCTCCCTGGCTAACAACTCAAGAGGTCATAGTCTAAAGCTTCACCTGCCTGGATGTTGGAGAAGGGAACAACATGGCTTCTTTTCCATTTGGGTGGTCCCCCTCTGGAATAGCCTATCTGAGTCTACCATCCGAGCTGAGAATCCCCACTCCTTCAAGGTTGGAGTTAACAGGGACTGGGAAAGGGCTGAGTGGAGGCTGGACTGGAAAGCTAAGCCAACATAATTACATCACTCACCACCAGTGAGAACTATAGGAGGATCTACCACATTATCTTGCTGGCAAATGCAATTTAAGGTAAGGTAATAATAAGGTTTCAGGTGCTGATAGTGTGGTAAATGAGTTTCTTCTGAAATCAAATGGGGAGGAAAAACTCTCCTGACTGTCAATTATGATGATGATTTAAGCATCCTTGATAAAAGTGTGAGCAAAATGAATGAGCTTTTAGAGGCTTTGTGAGTTCATGGTGCTAGAATAGGTTTGAAAATAAATGTTAAGAAGACTAACTCACTAAGGCTAGGAATAAGTGAAGATGAAAAGGTGATGTTGGTTAGTGAAAAGATTCATCAGGTGAGCAGCTTCACTTATCTTGGTAGCATTACTAATAAAGACAGTGGGAGCAGTGAAGATATTAAAGTAGTATAACCTAGGCTCAGGGTGTTTTTTCACAATTAAAAAAGTTTAGAAAAAAAGAAGATAAGTCTGCAAAGAAAGATTATTACCTATGTAATAATCAAATCACAATGCAGACATGTCTAGTCACAAGCACTTTATAGCTTAAAATAATTACCAGGTGTTTCCAGATTTTAAATATAGTTTACGCATCGCCATCTATTTCTTAGTTCTTTAATTCTAAAATACTTGTTCACAAGCTTTTGCTGTTCTTGCTGAATTCTATTAGTTTGTGATACCTCAAATATAATGGAAGATTTGTTTTGTGAGGAAGAATTAGCAACAGTACTAAAAGGATTAAAGAATAATAAGGATTCAGGTGCTGATAGTGTTGTAAATGAGTTTCTTTTGAAATCAAATGGGGAGGAAAAACTCTCCTGACTGTCAGTTATGATGATGATCTAAGCATTCTTGATGAAAGTGTGAGCAAAATAAATAAGCTTTTAGAGGTTTTGTCAGTTCAGGGTGATAGAATAGGTTTGAAAATTAATGTTAAGAAGACTAACTCACTAAGGCTAGGAATAAGTAAAGATGAAAAGGTGATGTTGGGTAATGAAAAGATTGATCAGGTGAACAGCTTCACTTACCTTGTTAGTATTATTAATAAAGACAGTGGGAGCAGCGAAGATGTTAAAAGTAGAATACTCTAGGCTCAGGGTGTTTTTTCAGAGTTAAAAAAGTTTTTTGAAAACGAATATAAGTCTAGAACAAAGGTTGTGTTATTACCAAGTAGATTAATTTATTAATCCAACTGACCTGCAACAAAACTACATAAGCAAACAGCAATCATAAGATAATAAGCAGCAAGCATAAGCATAAAAGCACTAAACACAACATCTCCTTTCTTTCACAATTATAATTGTGCTATAAAAGCACACACACAAAAAAAAGAAAACACTAGAAATTTAAATGTCCATTATCTTCCTTGGCTTAACCACTCTACCAGTTCTTGTTACATAGGGTCGGGAATAATCCTCTCCATTTCTGCTTTCACTGTTTGCTGCTGGAAGGGGTGTTGGAGTTCTTGGGGTTCTATAGGGGCTGTCTTGGAAGATTTCTCCAGTACTACAATTATCTGAAGTCTTTGGAACAGCCTTTTTTGGAGAAGAGGATTGAGTCACAGGAGGGTGAAATTCTGCTGGAAGGTCCTCATCCCCTGTCAATCCTGAAGATTGTTGAGTACTGTTGCCTTCAGCACTGGACCGTGGTTTCAAATCGGCCCGATTTCTGCGATAAAATCTACCATTTTCGGCTTGTATAAGGCAAGATCTGGGAGATACGCATGACGTCACTACACCTTTCATCCAACGTGTAGCTTCCTTTGACAGCTTGACCCAAATGGGTTGGTTGTCTTTCAACTCTATTAGATCTTTAGAAGCCTTGTCATAGTTCTGCTTCTGCCTTTCTTGTCGACTAGTTCTTGCTCTGAGGAACTTTGTCTTTGGAACAGTATTTGGCTCCAGTTGCTGCCGAGTACAGGGAAGGATGGATCTTAAACTTCTACTCATAAGAAGCTGGGCAGGTGATGCCTCACCGTCTATTGGGGTATTCCGATATTCTAAAAGACCAAGGTAGGGGTCTGTATTGGACTCTATAGCTTTTAGCATGATCCTACTCGCTATATCCCCGGCCTTCTCAGCATGGCCATTAGACTGCGGGGTATTCGGACTTGAAGTCAGATGCTGGATGTCCCATTTCTGAAAAAAGGACTGGAATTCATAAGATGTAAACTGTGGTCCATTGTCAGACCGAATTTTTTCTGGAATACCATATCTAGCAAAATGGGCCTTGAGCTTCTTTATTACCTCTGAAGAGGTTGCCGGTTCGACTCGGTCAATCTCTATGAAACGACTATAGTAGTCACTGGTTACTATATAGTCTCTTCCGTTGATCTTGCAAAGGTCAATACCCAGGTATACCCAAGGATACTGTGGGATTGGTGTCGATATCAGTGGTTCTTCCTGATTATTTCTGGAAAATTTCCCACAAGCTTCGCAGTTTCGGACCTGATCTTCTATAGCTGAATTCATATTTGGTCAGTAAACGGAGCTTCTGGCTCTTTGCTTGTTTTTCTCCATCCCTAGGTGTGATACGTGCAATTGCTGCAGAATGTTCCTTCGTAATGCCCTTGGAATGACAACTCTATTTCCTTTTAAAATGATGCCATCAACGATGGACAACTCATCCCTAACATTCCAGTAAGGTTGCATGCTAGCAGAACACTGGTGTCGGTGGTTCGGCCATCCTTTTTGTATGACCGAGGTAAGTTCTATAATAATTGGGTCTCTCTTATTTTCTTCCAAGATGATCCCCATCTTCTTATCACTGACTGGGATACTTTTCAAAACAGAGTGAACATGGAATTCAATATCCAGGGAGCATTTTTCATCAAAGTGGGGTGGATGCAGTCTTGACAGTGTGTCTGCAACTGGTAAGTCCTTTCCTCTAACATATTGAACCGTAATATCCTATGGCTGCAGCTGAATCATCATTCTTTGGAGCCTGGGAGGGGCTTGGCTTAGTGGTTTTGACAATATAGCCTCCAGTGGCTTATGATCTGTATGTGCAATGATTCTCCTCCCATAGACAAATTGTTGAAATTTTTTACAGTCATAGAGGATAGCATATAGCTCTTTTTCAATCTGAGAATAGTTTTGTTCTGTTGATGTGAGAGCCCTTGATCCAAAAGCAACAATTTTTCCACCTACGCTCAACTCTGCCCCGAGACCATGCTTGGAAGCGTCGGTTTTCATCTCAACAGATTTTGTCTTAGTATCAAAGGTTGCAAGGTTATTACAGATTGAAGTTCTGATTCTATTCATTGCTGTTGCATGTTCATTGGTCCGCTCAAAGACAGTTTGTTTTCCCAACTCTCTGAGGGGATAGTTTAGAGATGACAAATTTGGAATGTATTTTGAAAGGAAGTTTGTCATTCCAAGGAATGTGGCCAGTTCGTCTTTGTTTGATGGATGTGGCATTTCAATTATGGCTTGAACTTTTGAAGGATCTGGTTTGATACCATCTGCAGTTATTAGATGTCCAAAACATGGCACGCTTGTTGATCCGAATATGCATTTTTCTGGATTAAACCTTACTCCAACTTCTCTGGCCGTCTCTAGGACTTTCCTTAAATTCTCATCATGTTCTTCATCTTTTCCTGATACAAGGATATCGTCAACAATGACGCCAACGCCTTTCAAGTTGCCAAAGGTTTCTTCCATCTTTCGCTGGAATTCGTCTTGTGCACATATTAATCCAAATGGCATTCTTTTGTATTTGTACCTGCCAAATGGGGTGTTGAAAGTTGTGACAAGTGAAGACTTCTCATTTAATGCCAGCATCAAATACCAGAATGTTGCATCAAGCTTAGAGAACTTATTATGGTCATGAATTTTGGCTGCTATATCTTCAAAAGTTGGCATTGGGTAATAGGCCCTTTGTATGGATTTATTAAGCTCTCTTGGATCCAAGCATAAACGTAACGAACTGTCTGACTTTTCCACGGCTACGATTGAATTAACCCACTCGGTTGGAGCCACCACTCTTTCAATGATGTCTAATTTTTCCAGGCGCTCCAGTTCGCTTTTAACCCTCTCATGTGAGGCAAAAGGTATTCTCCTGACAGGATTAATGGATGGGATTGCATTCTTTTCTACATGGATCTTTACTTTACCTGGGAGTTTACCTATCCCAGCAAAGACGTCATCAAACTCTTTGGGAATTGGGTTTTTCTGAACACTCTTCTTTGTAGATAAGGAAGAGATAGATGTAATTACCTTCACAAACCCCATTTCTACAGATGCTTGGTATCCTAGTATTGGGTTCGACTGTGTATCAACTATAAAGAAACTGTACTTTTTGTTGATAATTCCCTTATGTCTATAATTTAAAGAGCATACTCCCGCAATTGGAATGCGAGTTCCTCCGTAAGCTACAAGGATCTGGCTTGTCTTGTTTAGTTGTGGTTTGGGTTTAAGTCTGTCAAAGATAGATTTTGAGATAACATTTGCTTCAGCTCCTGTGTCGATTTTGAATAGAGTTTCCCATGCTGAATTATTCAGTTTGATAGCCACAGTCGGTTGGCTTGATTTCTCAGCTATGGCTCCAATAAGTAATGTATCAATATAAATTTCTTGCTCTTGACTTCCATGTGTTCCTTCCATATCAATAGTATCTACTGGTTTACTACGGCAGACACGAGCAAAATGATTTGTCTTTCCGCACTTGGAGCAAGACTTCCCTTTTGCTGGACATTTGTGATTTGGGTCATATGCCCCACCACAGAAGTAACACTTCTTACTTGTTGTGGGTTGGTCATACTTCTTTTGTCTTCTTACATAGTATAATTCTTGTTTTACATTTGGCTCCTTTACTGTTGTAGGTGACAAGGACATGGCTGACATGGACATGAGCTGCTCTTGCAATTGTCACTGTAGTCTCAAGAGTAAGGGTTCCACCTTGAGATAATAGTTTTTCTCGAATTCTATTTTGTTTCAATCCATATGTTAATCTGTCTCTCACCATCTCCTTCTCAAAATTGTCCGTAAACTCACAGTCTTTGACAAGCACCTTGAGAGCTGTAATGTAATGTTCAATTGATTCATGCTCCAACTGGTCCCGCTTATGGAATTTATAGCGAGCGAATATAGGATTGTTCATAGGAGCAATGTACTCTTTAAATTTCTTAAGATAAACATCAAGTTTGTCTTTTTCTTCTGATGTTAATGTCCAAGTACTAAAGACATCTCGTCCTTTTTCTCCTAGCCAAAGAAGAAGGTATGCACATTGTTGTTTGGCATTCTTTCCACTCAGCGGTCCGCTGAATATGAGATTTACATGCTGTTCAAATTTTGTCCATGCTTGTAGACTGGCTGATTCCCAGTTGAATGATGGACATGGAAGAAGATTGTCCATTTCTGACACCATGTGTTATTACCAAGTAGATTAATTTACCAATCCAACCGACCTGCAACAAAACTACATAAGCAAACAGCAATCATAAGATAATAAGCAGCAAGCATAAGCATAAAAGCACTAAACACAACAAAGGTAAGATTATTACATATGTAATAATCAAATCAAAATGCAGACATGTCTAGTCTCAAACACTTTGTAGCTTAAAATAATTACCGGGTGTTTCCAGATTTTAAATATAACTTATGCGCCGCCATCTACTTTGCAATTGCTTTAATTCTAAAATACTTGTTCACAAGCCCTTTGGTACGATTTTGTTCAACACAAACAGTTCATGGAAAACAAGTGAAAGAGGTCGCAAAAACACTCTCACAGAAAACTGTTTATTGCAGCTGCTGTAGTGCCAAAACTAGTATGACATATTTAAACAGCATAGGAATAAGTCAAGTTCTGAAAGCCAAGATATAATATTCAGCAGGCTAGCCTGTAATCTCCTCGGCCAGCTATATTTAGCTAATATGGTAATTAATATCCTTTGGGTTCTTTTCTCTGGAAATGCCCTTGTTGGATTGAGTGTTAAATGTATCTTTGAATGGCCTTCGTGTGCTTTGTTGTGTAATAATGGACGAATTCTGACAAGTGTAATGGTTTTCTCAGTTATTTCGATTGAATGGTTCATAAAAGGTTTCAATAAAAAAAGAAAGAAAAAAAAAGATGTGTTTTTTAACCCCCCATTAGGAATAATACCCAAACTTATAGCCCAAAATCAATTAAATTTGACGGACTTGTGAATTCTGACGGGTTTACGTCAAATTTTTGAATTACGCTACAGTGTGGACAAACGTAATATATCGAAGGATTTTTGTTTAAATAGAAGGGTTTGACAAAATTTGGAGCAATTTTGTTGCGAAAATTTCGCAACATTATTGCAGTTACTACCTTTGAGATCCTGGATGTGGAAGATATCTTCTGATTTAGTTCAAAATGCCCCTAAATGTTCCCTAAAAGTTTCAAATTGATGCCCATAGGCATTCTGGGATATTCAGATAAACCCTTTTGAAGCCTGGATAAACATAATGACTTGGTTTAGTTTATTACTCCTTCCCTTGAAACTCATAAATATTCCATGAAAATTTTAGCTTAATACCCTTGGCTCCTCAGAGGTATTGGAGACACGTCCTTTTGACAACTTGCATGAAAATATCGGCTTTTGATTTAGCTAAACACTTCTTCTTAATATACCGTGGAAGATTGAAGTCAATATTCGCAGCCATTCTTGAGATAGTACAAAGATGTCCTTTTTGACAACTTGGAAAAATGTATTGCCTTTTGATTTAGTCCAACGTTCCTCTAAAAATTTTCCGAAAGTTTTAACTTAATATTCATTGCAATTCATGAGATATTGCAGATATATCCTTTTGACAACATCAATTCCCCAAATGGCTTTTGATTTATTTTAACATACCTTCACCATATCCTGAAAGTGCCATTTTAATATCCTTAGCCATTCCTCACATATCGGAGGTACGCTCGTTTGGTAAACTGGATGATGCAGATAGTGTATTTTGGTTTGGTTTGACATTCCCTTCAACAACCCATATAAGTTCCAATTTGATACCCTTATCCGTTCTTAAGACGTCACATATACTGCTTTTTGAGATCCTGGATAGACATACTGGATATGCCTTTGGAGAGACGTCTTTTTGAGCGCTTGGATGAATACTGTGCCCTTTGATTTAGTTCAGCATCCCCCTCAACGTCCCCAGCAAGTTTCAAATTGATGCCCTCAGACATTCCTCATGGAATTAAATACATTGGAGATTTGCAAGAACTCGAATAATTCGAGTTATTTTATAAGAATATTGGAAAATATCATTGACGCTTAGACCTTGGCCCTGTTCTAGCTAGTTTTTAAATGTACATAAGAGGTGTTATATATATTTTATTTTTTTTTTTGGTTTAATCTTAGAGCCTTTAAAATTTTGATTCCATAATGTATATGAGCAAAATATTCAGCTACTTTACACTATCTTATTTTCTAAGGTCTGTTTTGTTAAACATATATTTTGTTAGTTGTTTTATGTTTTGTTGTGTAGTTTTTACACGAATCAAATCTGTACTAAAGGGGACATTGTTTGACAATTTTCCCCGACACTGTTTGTCGCAATGTCATGGCTTGACATTGTTTGACATCCCCCGACATTCTAGAAGTTTCAACTTAATACCCATAGCTGTTCTAGATATATTGCATATGTGACATTTTGGCCAACTGGATGCACATAGTGTTTTTTAGCAACCCCCTCAACCTTCCGTGATAGTTTCAACTTTATACCCTTAGCCACTCCTGATGTATTTCATACGCCATTGTGACGACCTGGATGCATGTAGTGCCCTTTGTTTTGATTCAAAATACCCCTCAACATTTCCTAGGAATTTAACTTTAACTGTTCTTGAAATATTGCAGACACGCCCTTTAGACATCCTTGATGTACATGATGCCTTTTGATTTAGTCTAACATCCTCCTGGAAATTATTAAAAGTTTCATCTCAATTCGCTTAGACTTTAGGAGAATCTGGGTAAAAAATATGTACAAACAATGGACAATTTTGCATAATTACTGCATATTTACATAATCTACAGTCCTTTCTTCACTTGGATGCTGGGGTGATGTCGTCTCCAGAGGCGTAGCTTTTGGATTTTAAGACCATTTTGGTCACAATGGCTGTTTCAAAATTTTGATTAGTGTAGAAGGGGAACATCTAAGAAAAGCGTGGGAGGGGGCTGGTCGATTACAAAGAGTACTAGAGCTTTCAATTTTCAGTCAAATGAGCCCCTTCACACATCTCGGTGACAAATTTTTCTGTACGAAATGGCCTGAGAAAAAAACTCATGGAAGCCACATCGCTCTTTTCCTACTCGCTATTGCACTTCCTATGAAAAATATCGCATCGTATGCTTACTTGAAGGGGGCTGAGGGTGCATTATTATGGAGCAAAATTTCCCAAGCAAATCCTCTTCTGAAAAATACAAGCACAACGACTTGACTATTCATTTTCGCGCATCAGGTCCCCATTCAAAAAATCTTAAGTAATCACCTTTTTCTGGGGTGTATTTTTATTCTCGCATGTTGCTATTTAAAAATAAAACTGTAACGTAAATATCAGGGGTGGGGGGGCGGTAGCATCACTCACATTTAGATTAAATTAAGTATGATTTTTAAAAATACAGATAAATAAAATGGAAAAATCTTTTGTATGAAAGTAAAGAGTAAAATCAGAATCGGAAACGACCATAGATTATTCTACACAACACGAGAGGCTGATACCCCTTAACCTCTAATTCTTTTTATTAAAGTGACTTATTTTCTTCACTGCTTCAAGAAAGAACACTCTTACCTAAGAGCTATGGGAAAAAAGATTCAAAGTCAACATTTTATCACACTGGCTTAAGAATGAACAAGCTTCATCATTCTCGTTTGTTGAAAGGTCAAATTTTTGGCTCAAATGTTGGGATAGTCAATCCACAGGTAAAACATCTGTAAATACCACTTGACTATGTATATAGAATAGTATAATGTTTGCAGTAATGTACTAGTCGACTTTAGTGTAAGAATAAGAATGTTCAGGGGAATACAGTCCCCACCTTTTATATAAGATAATTATTTTTCGTTATAGGTTTTCATATTGCTCTTAATTTCCATTTGACAAAGTTATTTATAAATTTTATTCATGCATCGAAAAAGTTGATGCTTAAAACTCTGAAATAGCTATTTAGATTATAATTTATTTAACATTTATGTATAATAAACTATAATGTATAAGTAAAACCTTATTATTGCTGTTATTAATGTTCAAGGGTCCTATTTGAACATTTGGTAAATATCTAATGGGATAAATATCATTTGGGCCTATTGGTCAATATTTTCTCTTCTTAGGAGTGGATAATTAATAAAATAAAGCATACAACTTTCAGATTCTGTACATACAGAAATTTTCAGTTTCCCCCTCTTGTTACAATAAATTATCGACTCTTGTAAACCTTCCAATAAAAGCTGATACTGCATCTCTGTTAAGATCCCTAGCTAAGATCACTTTCTGGGATATTCCAATACATCCTTTCAATAAACAGTTTCCGAAAGCAAAGTAAGGGTGTCATGCGCATGTTGCAGTAATATAAAACTTGGAAAAGGCTATTAGTAGAAAGCTAGCAAATGCAAAAATGGCTAGAACAGCCATCCTAGTTTTTGGAGTTTATTTTTCTTTGTGCTGTGGAATTAAAATGCCATCAAATACCGAGTGAGTCTATTACAAATCACCTTCAACGTGACGATTTTAATTGTATAATTCGATTTTATCTGAATAAAAAATACAGGATTTAAAATGGAAACGTCCCCATCAAGATAATTCTAAGTAGAATCCGAATGCCAAATGGACATTTTGTAGTAACGAGCTGTTAGTAAGGAATGCCTCGTGCTACTAGTAACCGAAACTCCTAAAAATTCAATAATAGTTCATGCATAAAAGAATTTCCTCTCTATCTGATCGTCTAATTGAAGCTTGAAACAGACTTTTCCACGACAACTTTAAACTTTAGCGTAAAATAGAGATTGAGGGGGTGACAGCCCTTCTCTTATTAAGGGTAATCATGTTCATTGTATTAAAAAATAACATAAATTAAACTAATATTTTTTTTTCAACTCAGAGGCAACACTATAGTGTTGCCTATAGTAAAGGCCATACAGCTTCAGTGTTTTATTACTTATTTATTTACTTGGTTTTTTTCCCAGAGACGCTTCATATGGAAGGGGTAGTCGCATCAATTCAAAAGGGGCTCACCGGATCAGATATCGGAAGTTATAGTGCCCTTTTTAAGAGTCAAAAGTGATCGGAGGGCACCCCCCCCCCCCGAACCCTTTTTTACCAAATGCATCTGGTAAAATTTTTGAGATAGCCGGTTTTTTATAAATAGTTCAAAGATCATATAATAACAACTCCGGTGTCGACATAACCCTTCAGGGCCGGTAACAGGCGTTGTTAACTCTACCATGGGGCCATATATGGTTCTTATGGAAGGGATGCTCGTATAAACTTCAAAGATGGCTCATTTGATTAAAAATTGAAAGCTATAGCTCACTTTTCCAGAGTCAAAAGAGATCGGAGGGCAACTAGCTACCCATCCACGCCTTTTTTTCCTTAAACCATCAGATAAGAACTTTGAGATGGCCATTTTGTTAAAAATAGCTCAAAGATCATGTAAATAAAATTCCGGTGTCGACACAACCTCCCAGGGCCTGGGAGTAGTCATTGTAAGTTATACCCTGGGGGCATATATGGTTTTTATGGAAGGTATGCTCGTATAAACTTCAAAGAGGGCTCTTTTGATTGGAAATTGAAAGTTATAGTTAACTTCTTAAGAGTCGAAAGAGATCGGAGGGGAGATAGCCCCCAACCCCTTATCCACACCCTTTTTCCCGCAAAGCAATCAGATAAGAACTTTGAGATTGCCATTAAAGAAAAAAAATAGGTCAAAGATCATATAAAGAAAACTCTGCGGTCGACACAAAATCTCCCCCAGGGCCGGGGGAAGGCATTGTAAGTTATGCCCTGGGGTTGTATATGGTTGTTACAGAAGGGATGCAAGTATAAACTTCAGAGAGGACTCATTTTATTGGAAAATGAAAGGTCTTGTTCAGTTTTTGAGAGTCAAAAGATATTGGAGTGAAACTAGCCCCCCATGCCTCTTTTTCTCCAATAGCATCCGATAAAAATTTTGAAATAGCCATTTTGTTAAAAATAGTTCAAAGGTCAGATAACGAAAACTCAGGTGTCGACAAAACCCCTCAGAGCCTTGGGGCAGATGTGGTAAGTTGTATCCTGGGGGCATATATGGTTGATATGAAAGGAATGCTTTTATAAACTTCAAAATGGCTCATTGTAAGTTATGTCATAAGGGCATATGGCACTTATGGAAGGAATGCATTTATAACTTCATAGAGGGCTCATTTGATGGGAAATTAAGTTCTAACTCACTTTTTAAGAGTAAAAAAAGATTGCTCTTTTTGCGTGAAATCCATCCGATACAAATTTTGAGATAGCGGATTTTTTTTAAATAGTTCAAAGATTAGATAACAAAACTCCAGTGTCAACACAACCCCCCAGGGCCCGGGAGGCAGGCGTTGTAAGTTATGCGCTGGAGGCGTATATGGTTCTTTTGAAAGGGATGCTTGTTTTAACTTCAAAGAAGGCTCATTTGAGTGGAAATTGAAAGCTCTAGTTCACTTTTTAAGAGTCAAAAGATATCTGAAGGTAATGATCCCCCCATAATTTCACCCCCCCCCCAAAGTAAATCAGACAAAAATTTTGAGTAAGCCATTTTGGTAACACATAGTTCAATGGTCAGATAAGAAAACTCATGTGTCGACAGTACCCCTAAGGGCTGGCGGCAAATAATGTAAGTTATGCTTTGAGGCTGTTATGGAAGGGATGCTCTTATGAACTTCAGAGAGAGCTCATTTGATTGAAAATTTAAAGTTCTAGTTCATGTTTAAGATTCAAAAGAGATCGGGGGGCAACTTATCCCTCCCCCACGCCCTATTTTCCTCAAACCCATTCGATAAGAATTTTGAGATAGCCATTGTTTTGAAAATAGTTCAAAGATCATATAAAGAAAACTTCCATGTTGACACAACCCTTCAGGGCCCGGGAGTAGGCGTTGTAAGCCATGTTCATGGGGCAAATATAGTTCTTACGAAAAGGATGCTCGTATAAACTTCAGAGAGGACTCATTTGATTGGAAACTGAAAGTTCTAGTTCCCTTTTTAAGAGTCAAAATAGATCCGAGGGCGATTAGCCCCTCCAGCCATTTTCCCCCAAACCCTTCAAGTACAAATTTTGAAATAGCCAATTTGTTAAAAATAATTCAAAAGTCTGATAAGAAAAACTCCAGTGTCGATACAATCCCTGGACCCGGAGGCAGGCAACCTAAGTTATTATATGGGAGGGCAACTAGCCCTCCTTAAGCACTTTCCCCCCAATCCGTCAGATAAAAATTTGGAGATAGCCATTAAAAAAAAATAGTTCAAAAATTTGATAACAAAAACTCCAGTGTCAGCACAACCCCCCAGGGCCCAGGTGGCAGGGGTTGTAAGTTATGTGCTGGAGTGAATATGGCTCATATGAAAGGGATGCTTGCATAAGCTTCAGAGAGGGCTCTTTTGATTGGAAAATGAAAGCTCTAGTTCACTTTTTAAGAATCAAAAGAGATCCGAGGGCAACTAGCCCCCCCACAACCTTTTCCAATGTCAAGATACAATAGGTCAAAGGTTGGATAAGAACAGCTCCAGTGTCCACCTAGCCTCCAGGGCCCGGGGTCAGGCGTCGTAAGTTATGCCCTGGGGTCATATATGGTTTTTATGGAAGGGATGCTCGTGTAAACTTCAGAGAGGGGTCATTTAATTGGAAATTGAAAGTTGTAGTTCAGTTTTTAAGAGTCAAAAGAGATTGGAGGGAAAATACCCCCCCCCCCCGACCCCCTTTTCCCAAATGCATCCAATAAAAATTTTGAGATAGCCCTTTCGTTGAAAATAGTTAAAAGGTCAGGATAAAAAAAAATCCGGTGTCGACACAGCCTCGAAGGGCCAGGGGCAGGCGTTGTGAGTTATACCCTGGGAGCATATATGGTTCTTATGGAAAGGATGTTCGTATAAACTTCAGAGAGGGCTCATTTGATTCGAAATTGAGAGTTCTAGTTCACTTTTTAAGAGTCAAAATAAATACGATGGCAAATAGTGCCCCAGGCCCTTTTTTTCTCAAACCCGTCCAATAAAAATTTTGAGATAGTTATTTTGTCAAAAATAGTTCAAAGATCATATAACGAAACTCCAGGGTTGAAAGAAACCTCCCAGGGTATGGGGCGCTGTAAGTTATGCCCTTGGGGCATATATGGTTCTTATCGTAGGGATGCTCGTGTAAAATTTAGAGAGAGCTCATTTGAATGGAAATTGAAAGTTCTTTTCACTTGTTAAGAGTTAAAAGAGATCAGAGGGCAATGATTCCCTCCATGCCCTTTTCCCTAAATCCTAGCAAAACTCCCGTGTCGACACAACTCCTCAGGGCCCAGGAGTAGGCGTTATAAGTTATGTCCATGGGGCATATATAGTTCTTATGAAATGGATGCTCGTATAAACTTCAAAAAGGGCTATTTTGATTGGAAACTGAAAGTTCTAGTTCACTTGTTAAGACTCAAAAGAGATCTGTGGGCAACCCAAACCCATCTGATAAAAATTTGAGATACCCGTTTCGATTAAAATTGTTCAAAGTTCTGATAAGAAAAATTCCGATATCGATACAACCCCAGGGCAGGCTTTCTAAATTATGAGATCAATGGGTATTTAGTATCATCAAGCACTTTTCACCCCATGCCATTAGATAATAATTTGGAGATAGCCATTAAAAAAAAAAAATAATCAAAATTAGATAACAAAACTCCAGTGTCAACACAACCCCCCAGGGCACGGGGGTAAGGCTTTGTAGGTTATGTGCTGGGGTGAATAAGGTTCTTATGAAAGGGATGCTCGTATATACTTCAGAGAGGGCTTATTTGGTTGGAATATGAAAGTTCTAGTTAACTTTTTAAGAGTCAAAAGAGATCTGAGGACAAATATCTCCCCACAACCTTTTCAAAGTTCAGGATGAAAAAAGGTCAATGGTCAGATAAGAACAACTTCAGTGTCCATCGAACCCCCAATGCCCGGGTTAGGCGTTGTAAGTTATGCCCTGGGGTCATATATGGTTGTTATGGAAGGGATTCTCGTATCAACTTCAGAGAGGGGTCATTTAATTGGAAATCGAAAGTTCCAGTTCAGTTTTTAAGAGTCAAAAGAGATTGGAGCGAAACTAGCTCCCCTCATACCCCTTTTTCCCCAAATGCATCGGATAAAAATTTTGAAATAGCCCTTTTGTTAAAAATAGTTCAAAGGTCAGAGAACAAAACTTCAGTGTCGACAAAGCCCCCAAAGGCCGGGGGCAGGCCTTGTAAGTTATGCCCTGGGCATATATGGTTCTTATGGAAAGGATGCTCGTATAAACTTCAGAGAGGGCTATGTGATTGGAAATTGAAAATTCTAGTCCACTTTTAAGAGTCAAAAGAGATCTGATGACAAATAACGCCCACGCCCTTTTTCCCCAAACCCGTCCAATAAAATTCTTTAGATAGCTATTTTGTTAAAAATAGTCCAAAGATCATATAATGAAAACTCTGCTGTAAAAAAAACTCCCAGGGTCTGGGGGACTGTATGTTACACCCTGGGGGCATACATGGTTCTTATCGAAGGGATGCTCGTATAAAATTAGAGAGGGCTTATTTGAATAGAAATTGAAAGTTCTTTTCACCTGTTAAGAGTCAAAAGACATCAGCGGCAACTAGTCCCCCCATGCTCTTTTTCCCAAAACCCATCCGATACAAATTTAGAGATATTCATGTTTTTTAGATAGTTCAAATTTCACATAACAAAAACTTCCGTCTCGACACAGCCCCATAGGGCGCGGGAGTAGGCGTTGTAAGTTATGTCCATGAGGCATGTTTTGTTCCTACAAAAGGTATGCTCGTATAAAATTCAGAGAGGGCTCATTTGATTTGAAACTAAACATTCTAGTGCAATTTTTAAGAGTCAAAAGCGATACGTGGGCAACTAGCCCTTCCACACCCTTTTTTTCCAAAATATATCTGATAAAAATTTTGAGATAGCCATTTTGTTAAAAATAGTTCAAAGGTCAGATAAGTAAAACTCTGGTATCAATGCAACCCCCAGGCCATGGGGTAGGTAATGTAAGTTGTGCTCTGTGGGCATAAATGACTCTTACAAATTTTGAGGTAGCCATTTTTTAAATTTAGTTAAAACATCAGATAATAAAACCCTGGTGTCAACACAGCCCTCCAACGTCCTACTGCAAGTGTTTAAATTATCCCCCGGAGTTGTATGACGTTTTTAAGGGATGATCGTGTAAACTTCGAAGGTGGCTCACTTGATTAGAAATTAGAAGTTCTAGTTCACTCTTTAAGAGTCATAAGAGATCCGAGCGCAACTAGCCCCCTAGCCCTTTCCCCCCAAATCCTTCCAATACAAAATTTGAGAGAGCCGTTTTAAAAAAATGGTTCAAACACCAGATAACCAAAACTCCATGGTCGACACAACCCCCCAGAGTCCGGGGGCAAGTGTTTTAAGCTATGTCCCGGAGGCGTATAATGTTTTTAATGTAAGGGGTGGTCGTATAAACTTCAAAGATGGCTCATTTGATTGGAAATTTAAAGTTCTAGCTAGCTTCTTATGAGTCAAAAGTTAACGGAGTGCATTTAACTCCCCCATAACACAAACAACCTCTTTTCCCCAAATACATCATTTTTGATAATTTTTGATAATTTTGAGATACCTAGTTTGTTCGAAATAGTTTGTTCGAATTTGCCCCCCCCCCACCCGCAGAGGCAGGAGAAGGGTTGCAACTGATGCCACGGGGGCATATAAGGCTTTAATGGAAGAGGTGGTTGAATAAACGTTAAAGGGGACTCAAATGATTATAAATTAAAAGTTCTAATTCACCTTTCAAGAGTCAAAAGTGATCCAATGGTATTAAGCCCCCTCCATCCAAAGCTTCTTTTCTCTAAACTTTGCTCAAATTTTTCTCAAAATAGACCAAAGATAATGCAACAAAAACTCCAGGGATAAAGCAGCCCCCCTCAGAATCCGGGGTCAAGTGTTGTAAAATGTGCCCCGGGGGCACATAATTTTTTTATGGAAGGTATGGCCATATAAACTTCCGAGTAGGCTTATTCGATTGTAAATAATAATTTCTAGTGCCCTTCTCAAGAGTCAAAAGTGATTGAAGGGCAACTAGCCGCTTCTCCACAAGGTCATTTTCTCCCCAATGCTTCCAATCAAAATTTTGAGATAGTTATTTTGTTTAAAATAGTTTGAAAATTAAAACAAGCTCCGGGGTCGACACATGCCCCTAGAGTCTGGGGAAAGTATCGTAAGCTTTACCCCGAGGGCATATAAGGTTCTATGTAAGGGGTGGTCGAAAAAAGCTTAAGAAATCACTCGTTTGACTGGGAATTGAAAGTTCTAGTTAACCTTTAAGAGTCATCAAAATTAATCGGAGGGTATCAACCCCCCTCAAGCTTCCCCCCCAAAAAAATCAACTAAAAATATTGTAACAGCCATTTTGTTGAAAATAGTCCAGGATTCAAACTACTATAAATTAGGGGTGGGTAAATCCTCCATAGAACCCGGGATACAAATTGTAAGTTGAGTAAGTTGTAAGTTCTTAAGAATAAAAGATATCAAAGAGTAACCAACCCCTCCAACTTGTGCCTTTTTTCTCCAAATGCATCTTACCAAAATTCTGACATAGCCAATTTGTCTAAAATCGCCCAACATTCAAATTACTATAACTTAGGGATTGAGAAAGATTCCCTATACTTTGAAGAGGGCTCTCTCGATCGGAATTTGAAACATCTAGTTCTTTATTAAGAGTCAAAAGTGTTCAATGACGAACTATTCTACACCCCAATTTCCCAAAGGGTATCTGATTAAAATTTGGAGATAGCCATTTTGCTCAAAATAGTTCAAAGGCCAAATAACTATGCTTCAGGGGTCGACCCCCCCCAGCCCCGAGGAAATGGCTCTGAACTACGGAACTTAATTACTGTTACTTTAACACTTTGTTTACTTTGATAATTGGATTTAGTGATTTACGCGGTAACTTCGATCTACGGTCCAATGGCTGTAAGTTGTGCAAGTTGCTTATTGTTACTTTGATACCTTGTTATATTTGATTCTTTCTTTACTTTGATACTTTGGTACTTTGATATTGTCACTTTGATGCTAGTTTTGTTACTTTGATGAAAGTTTGATGTTAAAAAAATCTCATTTTGAAATAAGAAGATTTTTAAGAACTTTTTGCAATCAAAAAACGAACAAAAATTAATTTTAAAAAACTTCTCGAAAGTTTTTTTTCCCAATTCTTTCTCGAGGAATCTAGGTTATGTGCTTCTAATGAATGGTGTCTTCACCACAAATAAGAGTATGGTTACTGCCCGTTTCCCAAACGGTAAAAGTATCATCTCTTTTTAAATAACCAATCCTCTTCGTTCTCTTACTTAAGTAGCTACAAATTTCTGCAAAATTAGTTTACCTTTTATTTCGATTATAATAATTGGGAGAACGGAATTCAAAGAAAACTAAGAATTAGATTAAGAATTGGTTGTTAGATCGCGGTAGTCTTCAGGAAGTAGAGGTTACGTATTTCCATTGATGTCTTCACTACAAACAAGAGTATGGCTACTGCCTGTTTCTCTAACGGTAAAAGTATAAGGCTTATTGTGTATTTGCGCTTTACTAAAAAGGAATTATATTACCAATATAAAACATTGAACATAAAATGGAAATTGTAGTGAAATCAAACGAAGATCTATCAATAGGCCCTGTGGCTTTCACTATTCCCAAAGTTGTGGGGATTTTCCTGAAAATCTTGCAATAACGGAGCAGCAAAAACGTTGAGCCTAGAGGTGTCAGAGCTTTATACCCGGCCTGGATGAAACAAAATCTTGAACTGGTGAGCTTGCAGCAATTAATAGCATTATATATCCAATTTTTAGCTTAATTTATTAAATCTTACCAAAAACTGTTCATTTTTTTTGGAATAAAAAATATTTTGAAATAGGGAATTTTGAAAAACTTGAAACTTTGGCAATAAAAAACGAAGAGACATTAGTTTATGAAAAACTTTCCGAAAATAAAGTTCTGTAAACAAAAGTAAAGACCATATGAAACTTTAGATCAGAAGAACTAAAAACCTACAATAACTCAAACTCAAAACAGCCAGAAATTACTATTAAAGAATAAATGCTTCCCAAAACGAACAGAAATTAGCTAGGGTTTGGGGAAAAAGGGCATGGAGGGACTCATTGCCCTCTGATGTCTTTTGACTCTTAACAAGTGAAAAGAACTTTCAATGTCCATTCAAATCAGCCCTCTCTAAATTTTATAGGAGCATCCCTTCGATAAGAACCATATATACCCCCAGGGCATAACTTACCGTCTCCCATACCCTGGGAGGTTTCTTTCAACTCTGGAGTTTTCGTTATATGATCTTTGAACTATTTTTAACAAAATAGCTATCTCAAAATTTGTATTGGACGGGTATGGGAAAAAAGGGCTTGGGGCGTTATTTGCTATCGTATTTATTTTGACTCTTATAAAATGAACTAGAACTTTCAGTTTCCAATCAAATGAGCCCTCTCTGAAGTTTAAACGACCATCCTTTCCATAAGAACCATATATGCTCCCAGGGTATAACTCACAACGCCTGCCCCTGGCCCTTCGAGGCTGTGTCGACACCAGATTTTTTTTTGTTATCCTGACATTTGAACTATTTTCGACAAAAGGGCTATCTCAAAATTTTTATTGGATGCATTTGACAAAAAGGGGTCCGGGGGGCTATTTTCCCTCCAATCTCTTTTGACTCTTACAAACTGAACTAGAACTTTCAATTTCCAATTAAATGACCCCTCTCTGAAGTCTACACGAGCATCCCTTCCATAATAACCATATATGACCCCAGGGCATAACTTACGACGTCTGACTGCGCGCCCTTTGGGTTGGGTGGACAGTAGAGCTGTTCTTATTTGACCTTTGACCTATTGTATCTTGACATTTGAAAAGGTTGCGGGGGGGGGGCTAGTTGCCATCGGATCTCTTTTAATTCTTAAAAAGTGAACTAGAGCTTTCATTTTCCCATCAAAAGAGCCCTCTATGAAGTTTATACAAGCATCCCTTTCATAAGAACCATATTCCGCCCAGCACATAACTTACAACCCCTGCGACCTGGGTTCTGAGGGTTGTGTTGACACTGGAGTTTTTGTTATCAAATTTTTGAACTATTTTGTTTAATGGCTATCTCCAAATTTTTATCTGACGGACTGATCAGTCTGATCATGGGCTGATTATTACGTTGGTCGAACCCACCAAAATTTAAGAACAAGATTACAGCAACACAAAGAAAGTATTGAAAAAGCATTAAAACCTAGAAATAACTCCATATCTTTCGATTCAGCTCTAAGCAATCATATTTTTGAAAATGCAAACCATTATGTTCTATTTGACGAAACAATTCTAATTAGCAATGACCTAGGAATCAAACAAACTGTCCGCGAGGCAATCGAAATCAAACGAAACGTAAATAATAATACATCCATAAATAGAGACTTGTGTGAATACACACTCAACCCTATGTACACAAAATTAATTACAGAAAATAATCTAATTCAAAATAAAACAAAAATAGGAAGGAATAAAAACAACCCCAATCCCAAAGGAACTACAAGATTAGCTGAAGAGAAGGCAAATATCGCAATAAGAAATTATTCCAGTTTTTAATAAATACAGTTAGTTCAATGAATGAACCTTTTTAGCTTGTAAAATGTTAGCTTTTATCAAACAGTCTTGACTGAACTTTTCGCTAAGAAGTAATGATGCCAAGGCTATTTAAAAAAAAGAATGGATTCTTAACCGAAAACCTTTATTGTGAGTGTTTTATTGTTTATTATTTTCTTTGCTGAAGACGGCCCTTAGATATAGGGCCGAAATATTCAAATAGGTTTTGTTGGTTCAGTGTCTAGGGAGAACAAAAGTTCTCATTATTCTCTCTCCTGTAGTTGTATTATGGAAAGGCAGTGTGGTCTTCGTCATTATTTAAGCTTTATCCCGAGGTTATATAAGGCTATATGTAAGGGGTGGTCGAATAAACTTAAGAAATGACTCGTTTGAGTGGGAATTGAAAGTTCTAGTTACCTTTTAAGAGCCATCAAAATTAATCGGAGGGTATCAACCCACCTTACGCTTCTCCCCAAATAAATCTAATAAGAATATTGTTATAGCCATTTTGTTCAAAATAGTCCAGGATTCAAACTACTATAAATTAGGGGAGGGTAAATCCTCCATAGTAGCCGGGATACGAGTTATAAGTTAAGTAAGTTGTCATTTCTTAAGAATCAAAATAATCAAAGAGTAAAAAGCCCCCCCCCCCAACTTGTGCCTTTTTTCCACAAATGTATCTTTCCAAAATTCTGAAATAGCAATTTTGTTCAAAATAGTCCAACAATCAAATTACTGTAACTTCTATCTACGGTCCAAGGGCTGTAAGTTGTGAAAGTTGTTTATTGTTACTTTGATAATTTGGTACTTTGATAGCTTGTTATATTTTTATAATTTCTTTACTTTGATACTTTGGTACTTTGATATTGTCAATTTGACGCTAGTTTTGTTACTTTGATGAAAGTTTGATGTTAAAAAACTCTCATATTGAAATAAGAAGATTTTTAAGAGCTGCAATCAAAAAACGAACAAAAATTAATTTAAAAAACTTCTCAAAAGTTTATTCCCTATTCTTTCTCGAAGAATCTTGGTTATGTGCTTCTAATGAATGGTGTATTTACCACAAATAAGAGTATGGTTACTGTCCGTTTTCCAAACGGTAAAAGTATCATCTCTTTTTAAATAACCAATCCTCTTCGTTCTCTTACTTAAGTAGCTAGAAATTTCTGCAAAATTAGTTTACCTTTTATTTCGATTATAATAATTGGGAGAACAGAATTCAAAGAAAACTAAGAATTGGATTAAGAATTGGTTGTTAGATCGCGGTCGTCTTCAGGAAGTAGAGGTTACGTATTTCCATTGATGTCTTCACTACAAACAAGAGTATGGCTACTGCCTGTTTCTCTAACGGTAAAAGTATAAGACTTATTGTGTATTTGCGCTTTACTAAAAAGGAATTATATTACCAATATAAAACATTGAAAATAAAATGGAAACTGTAGTGAAATCAAACGAAGATCTATCAATAGGCCCTGCGGCTTTCACTATTCCCAAGGTTTTGGGGATTTTCCAGAAAATCTTGCAATAACGGTGCAGCAAACACGGTTGAGCCTAGAGGCGTCCGAGGTTTATACCCGGCCTGGATGAAACAAAATCTTGAACTGGCGAGCTTGCAACAATTAATGTCACTATATATCCAATTTTTGTCTTAGTTTATCAAATCTTACCAAAAATTTTCATTTATTTTGGAATAAAAAAATATTTTGAAATAGGGAATTTTGAAGAACTTGAAACTTAGGCAATAAAAAACGAAGAGATGTTAAATTATCAAAAACTTTCCGAAAAGCAAGATTTCTAAAGAGAAGTAAAGGCAATATGAAATTTAAGATCGGGAAAAATAAAAACCTGCAATAACTCAAACTCAAAACCGCCAGAAATTACTATTAAAGAATAAATGAAACCCAAAACGTACATAAATTAAATAAAAGATCATTGGAAAAAACATAAAATAGGTACTAATGTAAATGAATAAATAGATTTAAAAACAAAACAAGCTTAAGTTGAATTTGATGTAAATCAAACTTAAAACGAACAAAACTATCTTAATGTTAAGATATAAATGAAACCCGAAAGGAACAGAAATTAAATAAACAATCACAGCAAACAAACAATCAACTGTAAAAGTCTAAAACATGGCGTCATTGGCAATTTACTAGAAACAAATTATATTCCAAATATTTTCTTTTGTACTTATTACAACATTGAAAACAAACATATAAATAACAGTAAAATTAAATTTTGAACTGATGACCTTTCAGCGGTTAATATAGTTATATATCACATTTTTAGTTTAATTTTAATTTTAGGTTAAGACCTGTCAAGACAAATACAGCTTCAAAACCAACAAAAGTCTGGTCACTGTCCCCATCTTTAACTTTATAAGTCCAAATCCTACTACGTCATTTGTGCTTTACTGAAAACAAATTATATTACAAATATTTTCTTTTCCAGTTATCGAGCATTGTAAATAAAAATAAAATTACAGTGAATTAAAATCTTGAACTAATGATATTTCAACAATTATCAGCATCATATATAAAACATTCAGTTTGATTTAATTTGTACTTTTCAAGACTGTTAGTAGTATCTCCTCTTTGGATCCCCGTATACTATTGGAGTCACTAACCCTCCTATGGTCTCTTTAGATACAACAAGAGCCCTGTTCGAATGTGCTATTGGAGACATCGTGTCTGTCGAGCCTCTGGTATTACGTAATCATTTCCGGTTGATAAGGAAATTTCCGGAACCATTATTGTCTGAGTTTCGTTTGCCAAGTATGTTATTCAATAATTGAAGTGAGTTTGAAGTGACATGATGTCTAATAAACAAAGTTTTGATATCGATTCTAATATACAATTAGTAGAGATCTTTTGTACTAAAATATTATCGAGCTGATTATTGAGTATTGACAATTGAATATGACTACATTTGGCCATGTATCATTATTGTAATGTAGTGGCCCTGTCCTCATCACTTTTCCATTATTGGGCTTGCACACGAATTTAGGTCCCAACATTCCCGCCCAAGACCCGAAGCACTAGGGCCCCGAGCCCCCCTCCTGGGCCTTAAGCGGCCTTCCAAGGCCCCAATACAGTGCCCTCCCCAACTTTTTCACCCCCACCAAATATTTTTTTTTTATTTCTTTTCAATTTTTTTTCCGTTTCTCACAATCACATTCAAGTTCTTTGAAATTCATTCTAAGCAAACCAATGTGTTGTTTTTGGGACCCTGGTCAACTCATGTTAAGCGTCAGAATATCATAACAAGTTAATTGCGCAATCGATTATCTCAATTGGAGTTGGATTTTTGGTAAATAGTACCAGTTATTTGTTTCCAAGCACCTTTTTTTAGTATCATTTCAAGAATAAGTAAACACGTTTCCGAGAATTTTCAGAATTTCAAGAATGATGCGTTATCTGGTATAGCTTGATCATTCATGGTTTTGGCGGAACACTACAACGACTACAAGCAGGCCGATATAATGATTTTCAAGAATTTCTTGGTATGTTTCTGAGAATTTTAAGAATGATACGTCAGCTGGCATTGCGTAATCAATCATGTTCTGTATGAAGTAATACAGTGAATACCAGCGGGCCCATATTCTGATTTCCAAGCATTGCTTGGCATATTTCCGAGAATTTAATGAATGACGCCGTATCTGGTGTTGCGTAATCAGCCATACTGTCGGTGAAACAATACAATACGCCCCCCAACAGGGCACCGAGGTCTTCTCCTGGGCTTCCAAGTCCCCTTCCAGTGCCCCAATACCTCTTCCCCAACAACTTTTTTGAAATTTTTGAACTTTTTTTTCCGTGTCTTAAAATCACATTAAAGTTCTTGGAAATACATTCTTAGGAACTCAATGTGTTTTTGCTGGGACGCTAGCAAGCTGACTTTAAGTGTCACAATATCAAAACTAATTAATTGTGCAATTGATTTTCTCAATTGGAGTTGGATTTTTGGTAAATGCTACTAGTAGTTTACTTCCGGGCACCTTTATTTTAGCATAATTCCAAAAATAATCAATCCGGTTTAAGAAAATTTTAAAAATGATACGTTATCTGGTATAGCAAAATCATTCATCTTGTCGGTGAAACAATGCAACGAATACCCTCGGGCCCATAGAACGACTTCCGAGGATTTCTTGGCAAGTTTCTGAGAATTTTAAGAATGAAACGTTACCTGGTATTATGTAACTATTCATATTCTCGATCAAACAATGCAATGAATACAAGCGGGCCCATATCCTGATTTCTGAGAATTCCTTGTCATGTTTCTGAGAATTTCAAGACTATTGAAATTATGGTTTCAGGTATTCATCCAAATATGAATATGGTATTATGATATTGAGTATGGATAAATATGGTATTGCATAATCATCCATACTCTCAGTGAAACAATATACTACGTTCTGTGTCAGCCCTCGTATTTGGTACTTTGAGAGAACGAAATTCATGGAAACATTCCAAGTTTATTCTCCCATTCAAAGGTTACAAGCGCAGCAATGGTGTTATTGCAATTTTGGTTGACAAGGAAAATTTTTGTTTCATTGGCCAAGTATGTTGTACAATAATTGAAGTGAGTTTGAAGTGACATGATGTCTAATAAACGAAGTTATTATGAAATTGTTATGGATTGTAATACACAATTGGTAGAGATCTTATTGTACTATAATGATATCAAGCTGTTTATTGATTATTGTTGTTTCTTTATGAATACCGCACGTCAGATATCATTACTGTAATGTAATGACCCTGCGCACATCGGTTTTCCATTACGGGCCTCCTCCAGGGCCCTAAGTCCCCCTCTAGGGCTCCAAGTCTCCCTTCAGGGCCCAAATGACCCCCCCAGACGTTTTGCCTCCCTAAAAAGTTTTTTTTATGATTTTATGAATTCGTCAGGATTTTTATGTATAGATTATAATTCTTAAGTGATCGGCCATAATTTTTTGAACCTTAAAAATCCAGACCGAACGAAACACATCAAGAAAGAACTTTAGAATTAATAACTGGTCCATAAAAATCCCGAAAAATCCCGTAGAAATCATAACCAAATGCATCAAATTTAAGGGAATTCATAAAAACCATAGCCAATACGTATGAATCCGGAAGAATCCCATAGAAATCGTAGCCAATGCATAGAAATCCACACATATTTTTGGAAACCGAGTTGAACCCTGAAAATTTAGACCTATCGAGAGACATCTAGAAAAAACTGTAGAAAATATAAGTGGTCCGTAGGAATCCAGAAAAAGCCCACAGAAATCATAATCAATACATGGAAATTCATAGAAATCATTACCAATGCATAAAAGTCCAGACCAGTTTATAAAAATCAGGGTCAAATCTAAAAATCTAAACCAAACCAAAGACATCAAGAAGAAGCTATAGGAATCATGACCGATCCATACGAATCCAGACAAGTCCAATAGAAGTCATAACCAAAATTTAGAAATTCCAGGGAATTCATAGAAATCATAACCAATGCATAAAAATCCAGACGAATTCATAGAAATTAGGACTAACACTAGAAATCGAGCAAAACTGTAGACATCATAGCAAACCTCTATAAATCCATGATCAACACAAAGAAATCCCGACGAATTCACAAAAACCATGACCAACACATGGGAGTCTGGAAGAATCCCATAGAAATCATGCATAGAAATCATGCAATGCATGAAAATCCGTACAAATTCATAAAAGTCAGGGTCAACCTTTAAAATGAAGACTAAATCAGAGACACGAAGAAAAATCTGTAGAAAACATGACCGGTCAATAGAAGTCCAGAAAAATTCATTTAAAACATAATCAATATATGGACAGTCAGGGGAGTTCATAGAAATCATAACCAAAGAAAAGAAATCGAGATGAATTCTTAAAGATCAGGGTAAGCTCTATAAATCTAGACCGAACCAAAGACATCAAGACAAAACTGTAGAAAGCATGACCGGTTCACAAATACCACATAGAAATCATAAGCAATACATAGGAATCCTGACGAATTCATAAAAACCACTACCAATAGTAGAAATCTGGAAGAATCCCACAAGAAACATAACAAATGCGTAGAAATCCACACAAATTCTGAAACATCGGGGTGATCCCTAATAATCTGGACGAAACCAGAGACATCCACACAAAACTGTAGAAAATATAACCAGTTCGTAGAAATCCAGAAAAATCATAATCATTGCATAGAAATTCAGAGGAATTCATAGAAATCATTACTAATTCATAAGAATCCAGACGAATTTCTAAAAATTAGGCTCAACCCTAAAATTCTAGACGAAACCAAATGTATCAAGACAAAAGTATAGAAATCATGACTGGTCCATACAAATCCAAATAATCCTTTAGAAATCCTAACCAATGCATATAAATCCAGATAAATTAATAAAATCAGGGCCAACCCTTGATATATAGGCCAAACCATGGAAATCAAGGCCAACCTGTGAAAAATCATGACCAACACATAGAAGTCCTGACGAATTCGTAAAGTCAAGACCAAACTGTAAAAATTAAGACCCTCCTCTTAAATTCTGGACAAATCAGATTCCAGCAATGCATGAAAATCCACAAAAATCCATAAAAATTAGGTTCAACCCTAAAAATCTCGACCAAACCAGAGACATCAAGACAAAACTGTAGAAAATTTGACCGGTCCACAGAAATTCATAAATATCCCATATAAACCATTATTAATGCATACAAATTCAGGAGAATTCATAGAAATCATAACCAATGCCCAGGAATCCAGTCCAATTAATAAGAAATCAAGGCCAACCCTAGAAATCCAGACCAAACTATAGAAATTAACACCAGACCACAGAAATCAAGACTGAACTTAGAGAGCATGGCCAACCTCTAAAAAATTATGACCAACACATAGAAATACCGATGAATTCATAAAGTCAAGACAAAACAGTAAAAATTAAGACCCTCCTCCCAAATTCGGGACAAATTCGTCTAAATCAAGAAAATGTAAAAAAGGAAAAGGAAAAAGTTAAGGGGGGGCATGAGGGCCCTAGAGGGTGATTTGGAGCACTGGTGAAGACTCTTGGCCCAGGTAGGGGTATTGGGTCCTGGATGGGAGTGTTAGGAAGGAAACTCGGGCTTAAGCTAGGCTATGGAAAACTGATGTACTCAGGGCTATTACATTATAATAATGATACCTGATTGGGGGTAGTCATTATCAATTATCAATAATCAATAATCGGCTCGATACCGTTATAGTAGAAAGGATCTCTACCAATTGTATATTAGAATCCATATCGAAATTTCGTTTATTAGACATTATGTCACTCCAAACTCGTTTCAATTATTGTACAAAATACTTGGCAAACGAAACAAGAGTTTTCTTTATCAACCAGAAATTGCGAAATCCCGAAAATCTTGATAAGAGCCCACTTGTATTCGTTTTATTATTTCACCGACAACATGAATAATTACGCAATACCAGATGACACATCATTCTTGAAATTCTGAAAAATTGGTTTGCTTATTCTTTGAATGATGCTAAAAAAGGATGCCCAGAAACAAATCCCCGGTAGCATTTACTGAAAATCCAGCTCCAATTGAGAAAATTGATTGCACAAACAACTTGCTATGATATTGTAACGCTTAACATCAGTTTGCAAAGCGTCCCAGAAACAATACATTGATATTCTTGCAATATATTTCTAAGAACTTTAATGTGATTTTAAAACACGGAAAAAAGTTGAAAAAAAAATTTCAAAAAATATAAGGGGGCAAACAGTTGGTGGGGTTCCATTTGAGCCCCGGAGGGTTATAGTGGAGGCCCAAGAGGTGGACTTGGTTCCCTGGTGGGAGGTAATGGATCTTGAATGGGAATTTGGGGACCCATACCCATACGAAAGCCTGGTAATGGAAAACCGATGTGCTCAGAGCCATTACATTATAATTATGATCCGTGGCCGGCTGTAGTCACAATCAATAATCAATAATCGGTTCGATATCATTATATTAAAAAAAGATCTCTACCAATTGCATGTTAGAATCCATATTAAAACTTCGTTTATTTGACATAATGTTGCTTCAAATTTACTTCAATTATTGAATAACATACTTGGCAACAAAACTAAGATAAAAATGGCTCCAGAAATTTCTTTATCAACCAAAAATGATTACGTAATACCAAAAGCTCGACAGGCCTGACGTCTTCAATAGCATATTGGGGAAAGAACTTTTGTTGTATCCAAATTTACTACAGGAGGGGTTAGTGACTGCTATGGTACATCGGGTCAGGGCTGTATTGGTATCCAAAGGATGATACTACTACTGTTCAAGACACATATGGTTTTCAGGAAAGCTGCAATGACGCAGTAGGCTTAGAATTTTACAGTTAAAGAACCAGATAAAACCCAAACTCTTCTTTGTAGAGATTTCTGTTCGTTCCAAGCTGGATTTGTATATTCAATTTAAGTTTCACTCGTTTTAAGATTTATTTATTAACTTGTATTTGTAACTATTGTTTGTTTGCTTGCTGTGATTGTTTATATAATTTTTGTTCGTTCTGGGTCTCATTCATACCTCAATAGCAAAATATTTTTGTTCGTTTTAAGCTTGATTTGTATATTCAACTTAAGCTTTAGTCGTTTCTAGATTTATTAATTCATTTATATTAGTACCTGTTGTATGTTTTTTTCTACGATCATTTATTTAGTTTCTGTTCGTTTTGGGTTTTATTTATTCTTTAATAATAATTTCTGGTTGTTTTCAGTTCGAATTATTGTAGATTTCTATTTCTTCTGGTCTTAAGTTTTATATGGCCTTTATTTTTCTTTAAAAACTTCTTTTTTGGAAAGTTTTTTTTTTTAAATTAGTGAAAGTACAGAGTGAAAATAACACTTAAAATACAGTAATCATTCCGTTTATTAGACGGATGCCTGTAAGCTCATCCCCCTTTCTTTGCGTTAAAATATATCTTTTACCCCACCCCCAGGGCTTGACGAACAAATAGTGAAACACAAGGACATTTGAATTAAAAAGATATTTTTCAAAGTACTCCAAGAATGGAAGAGGCTATCAATACACACTTATTTCAAAAAATTGAAGTTCCAATCCAAGTTCTAAGAAGCAATCCGATGAAACACTTAAAATTTGTTATTACTTGCAGTTTTTGCAATCGTAAATGTTTTCTGTAAAGTACAATTAAACTTAGTGGAAAGAGAGGGGACTTGAGAATGAAAGCAGCCCACTGACACACGGAATAATTTCTTTTTTAAGTATTAATATCCCTACTTACCTTCATTTAAAAACTTTTCCTTAGGTAATGATTCTCGTAAGTGCCCTTCATTTTTAATGAAAATTTGCATTGTACCAGAGAGCCAGAGACATTTTTTTACGTTCAATACAGTTGGAGATAAAGTATGTTTTTAAGGTCATTTTAAGTATTTGTTTTATTACATAAAATAGCGGTGGTGTTTTTCAAGCCAAGCATCCGTTTTGTTGATTTATAAGGTTTTATTTCTTATAAAAATAACAATCCTTACTTATCTTTACCCAACCATAATTTTTCCAAGAAAAATCTTCTTAATTTTGTTATGTTTTCCCAAAAAACTGCATTGATAGCCATAAGTTTTGTACCTGTAAATTGTGCAAGATAAAAAGACTAGTAAAATTATTTTAGAAATTTCTGTAAATGCTCAAAGAAACACAACTTAGAAACAATAGGAAAATTTTCTCAAGACAGGGGAATTCAATTCAGTGGATGTCTCCCTGAATATTGAGAAAACGTCCCTATTGTTTCTAAGTTATGTATATTAGATATGGAAAGGCAGTATGGTCTTCGTCGCTGTTTTGTAAATTCTTTGAAGTAAAATTTCTAAGTAAAATAAGAAAATTAGTTATTTGGTTTTTATAAGGAAATTCAAGAAAAAAATTCTAATATAATTTCAGTGCTTGTAGAAAAGACTGAATTTTGTAGTATCTACTTAAAGGACGCATTTGTCTATTGACTTTGACAAATTTACATTTTGGATCTATTTTTCTTCAAAAGTCATTCTCTCTCTTTGATGAATAAAAAAAAAACAAACACTTTAATAATTTTGGAAAAGTCCCTGGGAGAATCATCTGTTCTTTTGAATTTCCATCAAAAAAGTTTCTAATAGCTTCACAAAAAGCTGTGACTTTCCAAAAAAGCTGAAGATTCATGAATGATTTACTTCATTTTGAAATCACCATCTTTGGAAAGGTGCAAAATATTTTTGGCAGAATGTTCCCAATAAATCAATTCTTGACGAAATTTTAATTAATAACACTACCGTATCTCTTCAAGTAAACAGAAAACAAGATCTTCTTTTATGTGTTTGAGTTCAAATTCCTGGGTTCCAGACCCCTCTTCCTTTCAGTAGTGATAACGGGCTCCCATTCTCTAGTGATGACGGTTTTATATAGTGTTTACTTTAAGGCTGAAAATGTTTATTTATGACCCATAGGCGGTAGAAAAAAACTCTTAGAATTATATTTACTTTATAATCTATCACGTAAAACAATTTTAATAGCTTTTATAAGAAATCATTGGAACCCTCGATGTTTCATTTCTTTAAAGGATCTCCGGTTTTGGGAAGGGTTCCAAGTATCTTTTGGCAGAATGCTCCAAATAAATCAATGTTTAAGGATAAGTGGGTTAGCGCCATTATCTCTTTTTTGCAAGAAAAACAAGAACTTTTTTTTATCTTGAACATATGAGCTCTTTACAAGCCATATCACTTGCTTTAAGCATAATGAATGATATTGTTGACCATATGAATTACCTGATTGAATGATAAGTTTCATAATACTTCTATTAAAAAAAAATATTTTCCACTTTTAAAATCAATATAAAATGCACCATAAATTGCTGTCTTTATGGTCAAGTTATTTTTTTTGTAGAGAGACCAATTTGACTGATTTAATACTAAAATGTGCTTAAGCGCATTTTCTAAACTGAAGGACATGCAGACCCAATAAATTAAAGGGGTCTGCCGCATCGTCCCTACATGGTGAGCGCTCAAAGTCTACCACATACCACCTGTTGTGTACCATGCTCAAAGGTTTAGGTGATACCCCTCTTGTCGTTCTCCTGAACGCAGTAGGCACAATTAAAGGCCTACTACTGCTAATTTGATTCATTCTCTAGCTAATGACTGCCCTGCCTAGTGTCTGAACATACGGCTGGATATTTTGAAGCATATGCTGCCCTAATCGGGTGGACTGAAGCCAATAAGAGCTTCTATAATCTTCTCCCGGGGATAAGTCTCCCTAGAAAAACGAAGCACCATCCCTGGCACAACAAAAGATCCCTTGAAGCGCAATTCGAGATAAGAGAAAGAAGTTCTCTTGGTAGTACCAGTTCTAAGGATTGGATAATGATTCACCTCTATGGCTAGGGAGTGGCGGGTGACTATCACCTGTTGCCTACCCAAGCCAGTCTGAAGCTTGGGCATGGAATTATCGGATTAGCGAAAAACAATGGTGGACGCTTTGTCACTATCAGAGAAGGCTCTTCTACTGCGGAGAAAACTAGATAGAGATGTTGTAGCTCCACACTCAATAGGACACCAACATCCAATCAGCTGTTGGTTCTATATCATTGTTGTTTCTGTTCTTTTTCGCTGCAGAGGCAATTCGGCTTTTGGACCTCAGCCCCAATTATGCTACACGAGTCCACCCATAATAGGATAATAACGATGCCATGTTCAATTGTTTGTAGCTTCTCATAAAAAACTCTGCAAATTTTCTAAGCCACTTGACAGGTATATCATGGCCGTAGGGTTAACTACTTGCCAGTAAAGAGCGACCCAGTGCCAGTATCAACGAACAACTGGAAAAGCAAGAAAATGTTTCATTTATTATTGTATCAGAAATGGTAACTATTACACAAATTTAAAGTTACAATTTACCATATCTACTGCTACTGCTACTAATAATAGCTCACTGCAGGATCAAACTGCCTGAGGCAGCCACAGCTACGCACGCTCTTCCCCATCCCTATTTATTCAAATCTTACGTCTTTACACTATCTCATGGAGTTCCATATTCCTTTAAATCCTTTCTTACGGTCTAAGAAAGGATTTAAAGGAATCCTTTAAACCCAAGACCCGAAGCACTAGGACCCCGAGCCCTCCTCCTTGGCCTTAAGTGTCCTTCCAAGGCCCCAATACAGCGCCCTCCCCAACTTGTTGCAACCCCACCAAATATTTTTTTTTTATTTCTTTTCATTTTTTTTTTCGTTTCTCACAATCACATTCAAGTTCTTTGAAACTCATTCTAAGCAAACCAATGTGTTGTTCTTGGGACCCTGGTCAACTCATGTTAAGCGTCAGAATATCATAACAAGTTAATTGCGCAATCGATTATCTCAATTGGAGTTGGATTTTTGGTAAATAGTACCAGTGATTTGTTTCCAAGCACCTTTTTTTAGTATCATTTCAAGAATAAGTAAACACATTTCCGAGAATTTTCAGAATTTCAAGAATGATGCGTTATCTGGTATAGCTTGATCATTCATGGTGTTGGCGGAACACTACAACGACTACAAGCAGGCCCATATAATGATTTCCAAGAATTTCTTGGTATGTTTCTGAGAATTTTAAGAATGATACGTCAGCTGACATTGCGTAATCAATCACGTTCTGTATGAAGTAATACAGTGAATACCAGCGGGCCCATATTCTGATTTCCGAGCATTGCTTGGCATATTTCCGAGAATTTAAAGAATGACGCCGTATCTGGTATTGCGTAATCAGCCATACTGTCGGTGAAACAATACAATACGCCCCCCAACAGGGGAACCGAGGTCTTCTCCTGGGCTTCAAAGTCCCCTTCCAGTGCCCCAATACGTCTTCCCCCACAACTTTTGTGAAATTTTTGAACTTTTGTTTTGCGTGTCTTAAAGTCACATTAAAGTTCTTGGAAATACATTCTTAGGAAATCAATGTGTTTTTGCTGGGAAGCTAGCAAGCTGACTTTAAGTGTCACAATATCAAAACTAATTAATTGTGCAATTGATTTTCTCATTTGGAGTTGGATTTTTGGTAAATGCTACTAGTAGTTTACTTCCGGGCACCTTTGTTTTAGCATAATTCCAAAAATAATCAATCCGGTTTAAGAAAATTTTAAATATGATGCGTTATCTGGTATAGCAAAATCATTCATCTTGTCGGTGAAACAATGCAACGAATACCCTCGGGCCCATAGAATGACTTCCAAGGATTTCTTGGCAAGTTTCTGAGAATTTTAAGAATGAAACGTTACCTGGTATTATGTTACTATTCATATTCTCGATCAAACAATGCAATGAATACAAGCGGGCCCATATCCTGATTTCTGAGAATTCCTTGTCATGTTTCTGAGAATTTCAAGACTATTGAAATTATGGTTTCAGGTATTCATCCAAATATGAATATGGTATTATGATATTGAGTATGGATAAATATGGTATTGCGTAATCATCCATGCTCTCAGTGAAACAATATACTACGTTCTGTGTCAGCCCTCATATTTGGTACTTTGAGAGAACGAAATTCATGGAAACATTCCAAGTTTATTCTCCCATTCAAAGGTTACAAGCGCAGCAATGGTGCTATTGCAATTTTGGTAGACAAAGAAAATTTTTGTTTCATTGGCCAAGTATGTTGTACAATAATTGAAGTGAGTTTGAAGTGACATGATGTCTAATAAACGAAGTTATTATGAAATTGTTATGGATTGTAAGACACAATTGGTAGATATCTTATTGTACTATAATGATAGCAAGCTGTTTATTGATTATTGTTGTTTCTTTATGAATACCGCACGTCAGATATCATTACTGTAATGTAATGACCCTGCGCACATCGGTTTTCCATTACGGGCCTCCTCCAGGGCCCTAAGTCCCCCTCTAGGGCTCCAAGTCCCCCTTCAGGGCCCAAATGACCCCCCCCCAGACGTTTTGCCTCCCTAAAAAGTTTTTTTTTTATGATTTTATGAATTCGTCAGGATTTTTATGTATAGATTATAATTCTTAAGTGATTGGCCATAATTTTTTGAACCTTAAAAATCCAGACCGAACGAAACACATCAAGAAAGAACTTTAGAATTAATAACTGGTCCATAAAAATCCCGAAAAATCCCCTAGAAATCATAACCAAATGCATCAAATTCAAGGGAATTCATAAAAACCATAGCCAATACGTATGAATCCGGAAGAATCCCATAGAAATCGTAGCCAAAGCATAGAAATCCACACATAATTTTGGAAACCGAGTTGAACCCTGAAAATTTAGACCTACCGAGAGACATCTAGACAAAACTGTAGAAAATATAACTGGTCCGTAGGAATCCAGAAAAAGCCCACAGAAATCATAATCAATACATGGAAATTCATAGAAATCATTACCAATGCATAAAAGTCCAGACCAATTTATAAAAATCAGGATCAAATCTAAAAATCTAGACCAAACCAAAGACATCAAGAAGAAGCTATAGGAATCATGACCGATCCATACGAATCCAGAAAAGTCCAATAGAAGTCATAACCAAAATTTAGAAATTCCAGGGAATTCATAGAAATCATAACCAATGCATAAAAATCCAGACGAATTCATAGAAATCAGGACTAACACTAGAAATCGAGCAAAACTGTAGACATCATAGCAAACCTCTATAAATCCATGATCAACACAAAGAAATCACGACGAATTCACAAAAACCATGACCAACACATGGGAGTCTGGAAGAATCCCATAGAAATCATGCAATGCATGAAAATCCATACAAATTCATAAAAGCCAGGGTCAACCTTTAAAATGAAGACTAAATCAGAGACACGAAGAAAAAACTGTAGAAAACATGACCGGTCAATAGAAGTCTAGAAAAATTCATTTAAAACATAATCAATATATGGACAGTCAGGGGAGTTCATAGAAATCATAACTGAAGAATAGAAATCGAGATGAATTCTTAAAGATCAGGGTAAGCCTTAAAAATCTAGATCGAACCAGAGACATCAACACAAAACTGTAGGAAATATAACCAGTTCGTAGAAATCCAGAAAAATCATAATCATTGCATAGAAATTCAGAGGTCATAGAAATCATTACTAATTCATAAGAATCCAGACGAATTTCTAAAAATTAGGCTCAACCCTAAAATTCTAGACGAAACCAAATGTATCAAGACAAAAGTATAGAAATCATGACTGGTCCATACAAATCCAAACAATCCTTTAGAAATCCTAACCAATGCATATAAATCCAGATAAATTAATAAAATCAGGGCCAACCCTTGATATATAGGCCAAACCATGGAAATCAAGGCCAACCTGTGGAAAATCATGACCAACACATAGAAATCCTGACGAATTCGTAAAGTCAAGACCAAACTGTAAAAATTAATACCCTCCTCTTAAATTCTGGACAAATCAGATTCCAGCAATGCATGAAAATCCACAAAAATCCATAAAAATTAGGTTCAACCCTGAAAATCTCGACCAAACCAGAGACATCAAGACAAAACTGTAGAAAATTTGACCGGTCCACAGAAATTCATAAATATCTCATATAAACCACTATTAATGCATACAAATTCAGGAGAATTCATAGAAATCATAACCAATGCACAGGAATCCAGTCCAATTAATAAGAAATCAAGGCCAACCCTAGAAATCCAGACCAAACTATAGAAATTAACACCAGACCACATAAATCAAGACTGAACTTAGAGATCATGACCAACCTCTAAAAAATTATGACCAACACATAGAAATACCGATGAATTCATAAAGTCAAGACAAAACAGTAAAAATTAAGACCCTCCTCCCAAATTCGGGACAAATTCATCTAAATCAAGAAAATGAAAAAAAGGAAAAGTTGAGGGGGGGGGGCATGAGGGCCCTAGAGGGTGATTTGGAGCACTGGTGAAGACTCTTGGCCCAGGTAGGGGTAATGGGTCCTGGATGGGAGTGTTAGGAAGGAAACTCGGGCTTAAGCTAGGCTATGGAAAACTGATGTACTCAGGGCTATTACATTATAATAATGATACCTGCTTGGGGGTAGTCATTATCAATTATCAATAATCAATAATTGGCTCGATACCGTTATAGTAGAAAGGATCTCTACCAATTATATATTAGAATACATACCGAAATTTTGTTTATTAGACATTATGTCACTCCAAACTCGTTTCAATTATTGTACAAAATACTTGGCAAACGAAACAAGAGTTTTCTTTATCAACCAGAAATTGCGAAATCCCGAAAATCTTGATAAGAACCCACTTGTATTCGTTTTATTATGTCACCGACAACATGAATAATTACGCAATACCAGATGACACATCATTCTTGAAATTCTGAAAAACCGGTTTGCTTATTCTTTGAATGATGCTAAAAAAGGATGCCCAGAAACAAATCCCCGGTAGCATTTACTGAAAATCCAGCTCCAATTGAGAAAATTGATTGCACAAACAACTTGCTATGATATTGTGACGCTTAACATCAGTTTGCAAAGCGTCCCAGAAACAATACATTGATTTTCTTGCAATATATTTCTAAGAACTTTAATGTGATTTTAAAACACGGAAAAAGTTGAAAAAAAATTCAAAAAATATAAGGGGGCAAAAAGTTGGTGGGGTTCCATTTGAGCCCCGGAGGGTTTTAGTGGAGGCCCAAGAGGTGGACTTGGTGCCCTGGTGGGAGGTAATGGATCTTGAATGGGAATTCGGGGACCCATACCCATACGAAAGCCTGGCAATGGAAAACCGATGTACTCAGAGCCATTACATTATAATTATGATCCCTGGCCGGCTGTAGTCACAATCAATAATCAATAATCGGTTCGATATCATTATATTAAAAAAAAGATCTCTACCAATTTTATGTTAGAATCCATATTAAAACTTCGTTTATTAGACATAATGTTGCTTCAAATTTACTTCAATTATTGAATAACATACTTGGCAACAAAACTAAGATAATAATGGCTCCAGAAATTTCTTTATCAACCAAAAATGATTACGTAATACCAAAAGCTCGACAGGCCTGACGTCTTCAATAGCATATTGGGGAAAGAACTTTTGTTGTATCCAAATTTACTACAGGTGGGGTTAGTGACTGCAATGGTACATCGGGTCAGGGCTGTATTGGTATCCAAAGGGTGATACTACTACTGTTCAAGACACATATGGTTTTCAGGAAAGCGGCAATGACGCACTAGGCTTAGAATTTTACAGTGAAAGAACCAGATAAAACCCAAACTCTTCTTTGTAGAGATTTCTGTTCGTTCCAAGCTGGATTTGTATGTTCAATTTAAGTTTCACTCGTTTTAAGATTTATTTATTAACTTGTATTAGTAACTATTGTTTGTTTGCTTGCTGTGATTGTTTATATAATTTTTGTTCGTTCTGGGTCTCATTCATACCTCAATAGCAAAATATTTTTGTTCGTTTTAAGCTTGATTTGTATATTCAACTTAAGCTTAAGTCGTTTCTAGATTTATTAATTCATTTATATTAGTACCTGTTGTATGTTTTTTCTACGATCATTTATTTAGTTTCTGTTCGTTTTGGGTTTTATTTATTCTTTAATAATAATTTCTGGTTGTTTTCAGTTCGAATTATTGTAGATTTCTATTTCTTCTGGTCTTAAGTTTTATATGGCCTTTAGTTTTTCTTTAAAAACTTCTTTTTTGGAAAGTTTTTTTTTCTTAAATTAGTGAAAGTACAGAGTGAAAATAACACTTAAAATACAGTAATCATTCCGTTTATTAGACGGATGCCTGTAAGCTGATCCCCCTTTCTTTGCGTTAAAATATATCTTTTACCCCACCCCCAGGGCTTGACGAACAAATACTGAAACACAAGGACATTTGAATTAAAAAGGTATTTTTCAAAGTACTCCAAGAATGGAAGAGGCTATCAATACACACTTATTTCAAAAAATTGAAGTTCCAATCCAAGTTCTAAGAAGCAATCCGATGAAACACTTAAAATTTGTTATTACTTGCAGTTTTTGCAATCGTAAATGTTTTCTGTAAAGTACAATTAAACTTAGTGGAAAGAGAGGGGACTTGAGAATGAAAGCAGCCCACTGACACACGGAATAATTTCTTTTTTAAGTATTAATATCCCTACTTACCTTCATTTAAAAACTTTTCCTTAGGTAATGATTCTTGTAAGTGCCCTTCATTTTTAATAAAAATTTACATTGTACCAGAGAGCCAGAGACATTTTTTTTTTACGTCCAATACAGTTGGAGATAAAGTATGTTTTTAAGGTCATTTTTAGTATTTGTTTTATTACATAAAATAGCGGTGGTGTTTTTCAAGCCAAGCATCCGTTTTGTTGATTTATAAGGTTTTATTTCTTATAAAAATAACAGTCCTTACTTATCTTTACCCAACCATAATTTTTCCAAGAAAAATCTTCTTAATTTTGTTTTGTTTTCCCAAAAAACTGCACTGATAGCCATAAGTTTTGTACCTGTAAATTGTGCAAGATAAAAAGACTAGTAAAATTATTTTAGAAATTTCTGTAAATGCTCAAAGAAACACAACTTAGAAACAATAGGAAAATTTTCTCAAGACAGGGGAATTCAATTCAGTGGATGTCTCCCTGAATATTGAGAAAACGTCCCTATTGTTTCTAAGTTATGTATATTAGATATGGAAAGGCAGTATGGTCTTCGTCGCTGTTTTGTAAATTCTTTGAAGTAAAATTTCTAAGTAAAATAAGAAAATTAGTTATTTGGTTTTTATAAGGAAATTCAAGAAAAAAATTCTAATATAATTTCAGTGCTTGTAGAAAAGACTGAATTTTGTAGTATCTACTTAAAGGACGCATTTGTCTATTGACTTTGACAAATTTACATTTTGGATCTATTTTTCTTCAAAAGTCATTCTCTCTCTTTGATGAATAAAAAAAAACAAACACTTTAATAATTTTGGAAAAGTCCCTGGGAGAATCATCTGTTCTTTTGAATTTCCATCAAAAAAGTTTCCAATAGCTTCACAAAAAGCTGTGACTTTCCAAAAAAGCTGAAGATTCATGAATGATTCACTTCATTTTGAAATCACCATTTTTGGAAAGGTGCAAAATATTTTTGGCAGAATGTTCCCAATAAATCAATTCTTGACGAAATTTTAATTAACAACACTACCGTATCTCTTCAAGTAAGCAGAAAACAAGATCTTCTTTTATGTGTTTGAGTTCAAATTCCTGGGTTCCAGACCCCTCTTCCTTTCAGTAGTGATAACGGACTCCCATTCTCTAGTGATGACGGTTTTATATAGTGCTTACTTTAAGGCTGAAAATGTTTATTTATGACCCATAGGCGGTAGAAAAAAACTCTTAGAATTATATTTACTTTATAATCTATCACGTAAAACAATTTTAGTAGCTTTTATAAGAAATAATTGGAACCCTCGATGTTTCATTTCTTTAAAGGATCTCCGGTTTTGGGAAAGGTTCCAAGTATCTTTTGGCAGAATGCTCCAAATAAATCAATGTTTAAGGATAAGTGGGTTAGCGCCATTATCTCTTTTTTGCAAGAAAAACAAGAACTTTTTTTTATCTTGAACATATGAGCTCTTTACAAGCCATATCATTTGCTTTAAGCATAATGAATGATATTGTTGACCATATGAATGACCTGATTGAATGATAAGTCTCATAATACTTCTATTAAAAAAAAAAAATTCCACTTTTAAAATCAATATAAAATGCACCATAAATTGCTGTCTTTATGGTCAAGTTATTTTTTTTGTAGAGAGACCAATTTGACTGATTTAATACTAAAATGTGCTTAAGCGCATTTTCTAAACTGAAGGACATGCAGACCCAATAAATCAAAGGGGCTGCCGCATCGTCCCTACATGGTGAGCACTCAAAGTCTACCACATACCACCTGTTGTGTACCATGCTCAAAGGTTTAGGTGATACCCCTCTTGTCGTTCTCCTGAACGCAGTAGGCACAATTAAAGGCCTACTACTGCTAATTTGATTCATTCTCTAGCCAATGACTGCCCTGCCTAGTGTCTGAACATGCGGCTGGATATTTTGAAGCATATGCTGCCCTAATCGGGTGGACTGAAGCCAATAAGAGCTTCTATAATCTTCTCCCGGGGATAAGTCTCCCTAGAAAAACGAAGCACCATCCCTGGCACAACAAAAGATCCCTTGAAGTGCAATTCGAGATAAGAGAAAGAAGTTCTCTTGGTAGTACCAGTTCTAAGGATTGGATAATGATTCACCTCTATGGCTAGCGAATGGCGGGTGACTATCACCTGTTGCCTACCCAAGCCAGTCGGAAGCTTGGGCATGGAATTATCGAATTAACGAAAAACAATGGTGGACGCTTTGACACTATCAAAAAAGGCTCTTCTACTGCGGAGAAAACTAGATAGAGATGTTGTAGCTCCACACTCAATAGGACACCAACATCCAATCAGCTGTTGGTTCTATATCATTGTTGTTTCTGTTCTTTTTCGCTGCAGAGGCAATTCGGCTTTTGGACCTGAACCCCAATTATGCTACACGAGTCCACCCATAATAGGATAATAACGATGCCATGTTCAATTGTTTGTAGCTTCTCACAAAAAACTCTGCAAATTTTCTAAGCCACTTGACAGGTATATCATGGCCGTAGGGTTAACTACTTGCCAGTAAAGAGCGACCCAGTGCCAATATCAACGAACAATTGGAAAAGCAAGAAAATGTTTCAATTATTATTGTATCAGAAATAGTAACTATTACACAAATTTAAAGTAACAATTTACCATATCTACTGCTACTGCTACTAATAATAGCTCACTGCAGGATCAAACTGCCTGAGGCAGACACAGCTACGCACGCTCTTCCCCATCCCTATTTATTCAAATCTTACGTCTCTACACTATTTCAAGGAGTTCCATATTCCTTTAAATCCTTTCTTACGGTCTCTTTCCTTCACATTTGGGGGCGCCTTGCTTTTTGTTTTCAACTAGACGGATGGCCAAAAAGGACGGTCCTTAGCAATATGTCTTCCCTCATCCACCAAACATTTCCTAGCCAGCTCAATCTTTCTTTTACTATAGCCCTAGAAAGCAGGATAGGGCCGCACCTAAAATATGGTCAGTCAAATTGGTACCCCCATGCTACCTGTAGATAATTTTTCTCGGAAACATCTAAAACATATCTTGTCAGGATATATCTTATTCTGAAGAAGAAATTTTTAATCATCTTAAGAAGGACCTGGAAATCCTTGTAAATGATAGCCTACGATGCAAAAATAACGAAAATATTATCGGAATCACCATAGTAAAAAAAAAAAAAAACAACCGGGGGATTCAATTTCCTAACTACAAAAAGAAAAATTGTGGGAGGATCCTCTATAGGAGGACAACTGCGGCAGTGCGTAAGATCCAGATTTATGGACAACGGCCTCTGTAAAGGGCTGCCTCGACCCTTTCGGGGTACCTGCAAGACTGGGAAACTTGCGGTCAATTTTTCCCACTTGAGGAGTGGCGCCCCTCGAGGAAATTATAGCCTAGTAAACAACACAGCACTCGTACGGGATTCTGACTATTGGATAATTTTCTGGGCTTGGTTTGTTTTGATGGGCGTTTTCGGGCTGAAAAACCTCTTCCTAGCTAATTTATCTACTATGGGCTGCCTCCCCATAGTAGCATAATATTTGTAGGCATGAATATATAATGAGTTGGAGGTAATAGGCTTGGGACTGTCTGTGCAGGATTTTGACTCTTGTTGATAAAAGAGCATCGCCAAGTGCTGAAAACCATGTTGTGACCAAGATGGGCTGAGGATTGCACAAAGCCTCCAACTTACTGGAGGTCCCAGGGACTTTTTGCTGTCCGGTTCAAAGCCGGCTTAAGCGCTTCGGTGTAGACTTGAGAAGATATGTTGGTCCCCATCCTGCAGTGGTATCCGGGATCACTGCTTTTCTTGAGGCCAAAATAATTTCAAAGATTTAAAGAACATGAAAATTGGAACTTGGAATGTTACGACGTTAAAAAATGACTATTGCATCGACATTTCAACTGACGAATTCAGACGGTTTGAACTGGATTTATTAGGAGTTTCAGAAACTCATATCCCAGGGGTAGGAAGCATGAAATTAGGTGACATAGAATTTGTTTACTCAGGCAGGAAGGATGGGGTACATAGACAGGGAGTAGGGCTCATGATGAATAAGGAAGCTGCTAAGTCTTGTTTAGGCTGGGAAGGTATTAATAATAGAATACTAATTACTCATTTTATGACTAAAAAGTTTAGGGTATCAGTTATAGTAGTATATGCCCCCATTGAATCAACTGATGGAGATACTAGTGACTCAGATAAATTTTACTTACAGTTACAGGAGCAAATAGACAGGGTACCAGGTAGAAATATGGTGATTTTGCTAAGAGATTTTAATGCCCAGGTTGGTAGAAATAGGGATAGATGGTATCCTAGCCTAGGTAAATTTGGTGTAGGAAAAGAAAACAGTAATGGCTATAGGCTTCTGCAATTTTGTAGGTATAACAACCTAGTTATAACCAATACGGTGTTTGGTCACAAAATGGCCCATAAGTTGACATGGTATTCACGTGATGGTAAGACAGCAAACCTTATTGATTATGTTATTGTAAACAGAAGACTAGCAGGATCAATACAAGATACTAGGGTGTATAGGAGTGCCGTTATTGATTTTAAAATTAAAGATCACCATCTAGTAGTGTCTAAGGTTAATTTAAAGCTGAAATTTCGGAAGGGTAACTCCCTCCCGGAAAGTTATGATGTTGGTAGACTTCAGGATGAAAATTTGAGAAAAAAATTCCAGGAACAGTTGAGTACTAAACTTGAGGGTTTAAAATTTGACAATGTGGAAGATGGATGGAATAATTTCAGAAAAAGAATTTGTGAAGTTGCTGATGGTGTCCTAGGGAAGAGTGCTAAGACAGCAACTAGGAATATTAGTGAAAAAGCTTTAGGTTCAATAGAGAGTAGAAGGGGTTTGTATAAGAATTATCTGAGTGATAGGTCGTATGAAAACAAAAGGAATGTAAAGAAAGTGGAGAAAGCATTAAAATATGAACTAAGGAGATGTGAAATGGAGGCGATGGATAAAATTGCTGAGGATCTGGAAGATGCGGCTAGACGGCATAATAGTAAAATATTATACTTGCATGTTAATAAATTGAAAGGGAGTAGCCAATCCGGACTAGTCCCAGTTAAAGATAGAAATGGGGCCACAATTAGTGATAAGGAAAAAGTTAAAGAAAGATGGGTGGAACATTTTGAGAATGTGCTAAACCGAGATACAGTTGCAGGAAAAGATATACATGAAAATGAAAATGTTTGTGATACCTTGGATGTGAAGGAAGATTTGTTTAGTGAGGAAGAATTAGCGACAGTACTAGAAGGATTAAAAAATAATAAGGCCCCAGGTGCTGATAGTATGATTAATGAGTTCCTTAAATATGGTGGCTCTGAGGTTAGGAATAAGCTACTGAAGATTATGAACATGATTTTTGAAAAAGGGGAAGTACCCAATGTTTTTAGGAAAACCTTAATTAAACCACTGTATAAGAAAGGTGACAAGAGTGAGTGTCGTAATTATCGAGGCATTAGTCTGGTCTCTGTAGGTAGCAAATTACTGAGTAATATGATACTTTTTAGACTGAGACATGCTGTAGACAAAGTTTTAAGGGAAGAACAATGCAGTTTTAGAAAAGGTAGAGGATGTGTCGACCATGTTTTCACTCTTAGGTTAATAATTGAGAAGTCCCTTCGTTGTCAAACACCTTTGGTCCTTAGTTTTATTGATTATGAGCAAGCTTTCGATTCTGTTGATAGAACAGCGTTAACAAAGGTCTTATCGTTATAGGGTATACTAGAAAAATACATTTAAGTGATTTGCGCTATGTACGAGAATAATACTGCTAGGGTTAAGGTAGGAAATGAGGTTAGCAACTGGTTTTGTATTAAATCAGGAGTTAAGCAGGGTTTTGTTCTATCCCCCTTTATATGGATCATTTTGATGGACTTCGTCTTAAGGAGCACAGGAAAGGCGATTGGAGACCATGGAATCAAATGGGGAGGAAGAATGCTCCTGGACTTAGATTATGCTGATGATTTAAGCATATTAGATGAAAGTGTGAGCAAAATGGATGAATTTTTAGAGGTTTTGCGAGTTCAGGGTGCTAAAATAGGCTTGAAAATTAATGTTAAGAAGACTAAGTCACTAAGGCTAGGGATAAGTGAAGATGAACAGGTGACATTAGGTAACGAAAAGATTGATCAGGTTGGGAGCTTTAGTTACCTTGGTAGTATTATTAGTAAAGATTGTGGGAGCAGTGAAGATGTTAAAAGTAGAATAGCTAAAGCTCAGGGTGTTTTTTCACAGTTAAAAAAAGTTTGGAAGAATAGAAAGATAAGTCTACATACCAAGATTAGAATATTGGAAGCTACAGTGATGACAGTGGTCAAATATGGCTCTGAAACATGGGCACTCCGAAAAGCAGATGAAAATTTACTAGATGTTTTCCAGAGAAATTGCCTACGGATTGTTCTGGGTACCCGGCTGACTGACCGTATTTCAAACAGTAGGTTGTACGAAAAGTGTGGTTCAATCCCGCTTTCTGGGGCTATAATGAAAGAAAGGTTGAGATGGCTAGGCCACGTTCTACGGATGAAGGATGACAGATTACCGAAGATTGTCCTTTTTGGCCAACCGTCTGGGGCTACACGGAAAGCAGGTCGTCCTTGTTTGGGTTGGGAGGATGTCATAAATAAAGATTTAAAGGAAATGGGAACTTCCTGGGAGGGTGTAAAGAGGGAGGCTTTAAATAGATTAGGTTGGAGGAGGAGCGTGCGTAGCTGTGCTGGCCTCAGGCGGCTTGGTGCTGCAGTGAGTTATTAGTAGTAGTAGTAGTAATTATTGTCCTAATTAATTTTCTTTTAATTCCAGGTTCAATCTCTGGACCGAGTCAATAAGCAGGAGGGTACTAGATCTTGCTCTTGAAGAGACAGACGTAAAAGTTTTAAATGAGGTTAGTTAAACATCATCGTGAATTTTGTACCCAAGCGTTTGTTTGAAATTAAAACAAATGAATATCAATTTAATTAGACTCTAGACCTCTCCATAAGCTAACACACAACTATTTGTCCAATATGAGAATCATAGTTTTTCCCGCCGTTTACCCGTCTCGTTTACAAAACACTTGGAAAACAATAGTTTTATTATAGTTTTATTTATAGTCCGCGAACTTGTCGGTCATGTATCAATTTTAAAACACAGTACCCCGCCTGAGAATCTAAGCGGGAAAGCCCATAGTTATTCCATTTTCTCTAAGGATGTATCTTGAAGAAGTGCATTAAAATTAACTTCCTAGGAAATAATTTCAAGCCTAGCTTCGCCTGAATCTCCTAAGTCAGTGTGGTCCACATTCTGCCGTCCCCGAACGTTGTTCTGCGGGAATGTCAATAATTACAGAGTTGCAAAGGATAAACACAGTCTTAAATAATCAATGACAATTTTTCTATAAGCAGTATCAATGGCTATTTTTCCATGACTTCTTCGACTTTCCATAAGTTCATGATTCTTTTTTCGTGATTATGGTAAAACCATTTGCCTTCCTTCGAAACATCTTTTTTTTCTGAAACTGGTATTTTCGCGGCTACGAGAGATACAAATAAGCTTTGAGGTAATTTTGGTTTTCGGCCATTGGAACATTTAAAGCTGATCAACCGAGAAAAAGTTTTCCTCGACGATGCAAGTTCATTCTAAGAGTCAAATCTACGATGTCGTTCGAATACTGTTTATACCGATGTTTATACCAAATGACGCTAAGAAATAAAACCTTCCATATCCTAGTCATAAAACAGACATTTCTTACACACTGATTCAGCATGATCAGTGCGTAAAACGGAAGATCTATTTTTTCTTTTTTTGGAGGGGGAATAAAATAGAAACATGGCCATCCTTGTCAAGAGTACAAATTTTTTTATTTTTATAGATAGAGGCTGGCAACTCTGGCTTAAGAGTTCTGAGACAAATTTGGTTTGAAGGTGAGACAAATTTGTTCGAAGGTTTGAATGGTTTGAAGTTGTAAATGAATTTCCAACAGTTTTACGCCTTTTTTGGGGGGTTCGGGGGTGGGTGGGTGGTATTTTAAACGTTTCCTAAAACATGTACATTTTTTGGGCTAATAACTAGATTCGTACTTTAAAGCTAAGTATATGGTACATTTTTGACGATTAGCGTGAAAATCTGAATTATTATTTTGTAACTTTGTCATGAATACCTTGTTTTTTATGTTTCTTGTTTTGTATTAAGTAAGGTCGCTAACCATTCATTAACAGAAACGGTAAGAACGGCCTTTTTTTCACATTGGAGTTCGTGTTGTAGACATCCATTTAAGGGTTTCTGAAAATGACAGTTTCAAAGGCATACTTCTTATTTTAATTGTTATGAAAGCCCTGTCTCTATATTTTTTGTGTTTACTGAGAAAGGACGCTCTGTACTTACTTTTCAATAACAGAAACGGTAAGAATGGCCCTTTTTTCACTCTGGAGTTCACGTAGTAAACATCCATTTAAGGGTTTTAGAAAATGTAGATTTGATCAGCATACTTCTTATTTCAATCTGACGTATTTTTAAGGGGTTTCAAGCTAATTTTTACAACTCTCAAAGCTTTCTTCTCTTAACCACATTTAACTGTTGAGTTGCAAATGAATAAAACTCTGTTTTTATACATTTCATTTATATTGAGAACAGTCGCTCTGCACCTACTGTTCTTATCGTCATCACCATTATTACTGTCACTACTGTCATTTCTGTCATTACCAGAAAACGCAAGATAGGTTCTTCTGTTCCCATTGGAGTAATGTAAACATCCATTTAAGGGTTTTCGATAATGACAGTTTCAACAGCGTACTTCTTATTCCCATCTGATGCATTCGTAAGGGGTTAGGCTAATTTTCACACTCTCAAAGCTTTCTTCTCTTAACTAAAATTTACTGTTCAGTTGAAAACGAATAAAATTCTGTTTCTTATACATTTCATTTATATTGATAAAAGTCGCTCTGCATTTACTGTTCTTACCGTTATTACCATCATTACCGTCACTACTGTTATTTCCAGAAAACGCAAGATAGGTCCTTCTGCTCCCATTGGAGTACTGTAAACATACACTTAAGGGTTTTCGAAAATGATGGTTTCAACAGCGTACATCTTATTCCAATCTAGTGCATTCGTAAGGGGATTGAATCTATTCTTCACAACTATCAAAGCTTTCTTCTCTGAACTACATTTCACTGTTCAGTTGTAAATGAATAAAGTTCTGTTTTGTTTATAGTTTCATTTCTATTAATTAAAGGCACCATGTACTGGCTGCTTTGCCGTTCATTACCGGAATCCGTAAGTAAAGTCATTTTGTTCCCGTTGGAGTCTGTAAACATCCATTTAAGGGTTCTCGAAAATGACGACTTCAACAGCATATTTCTTATTTCAATCCGGCGTGTTTTTAAGGGGTTTCAAGCTAAATTTCACAACTCTCAGAGCTTTTTCTTCAAACTTTATTTCACTTAAGTTGAAAGTGAATATAATTCTGTATTTTATGCGTTTCATTCCTATTGAGAAAAGTTACTCTGCACTTACTGTTCTTACCGTTCAATACCAGAAACCGCAAGATGGGTCCTTCTGTTCAATTGGAGTACTGTAACCATCCATTCAAGGGTTTTCAAAAATTAAGGTTTCAAAAACATACTTCTTATTCCAATCTGGTGCATTCGTAATGGGTTTCAAGTTATTTTTCACAACTCTCAAAACTTACCTCTCTGAACGACACTTCACTGTACAGTTGAAAATGAATAAAATTCAGTTTTTTTTATACTTTTTATTTTGTCGAGGAAATGCACTATGTACCTACTGTCCTTACCATTCATTGCCAAAACCGTAGGTATGGTCGTTTTGTTCACATTGGAGTCTGTGAACAACCACTTAAGGGTTTCCAAAAATTTCGATTTCACAAGCGTACTTCTTATTTCAATTCTGTGTATTTTTAAGGGGCTTCAAGCTAAATTTCACAACTCTCAGAGTTTCCTTCTTTAAACTTTATTTCACTGTTCAGTTGAAACTGAACATAACTCTGTATTTTGTACATTACAGTCCTATTGCGAAAAGTTGCTCTGCACTTACTGTTCTTACCGTTCATTACCAGAAGCCGTAAGATAGGTCCTTCTGTTCCAATCAGAGTACTGTAAACATCCACTTCAGAGTTTTCAAAATTGTCGATTTCAACAGCATACTTTTTGTTTCAATCCGGCGTATTTTTAAGGGGGTTTCAAGCTAATTTTCACTACTCTCAGAGCTTTCTTCTTCAATATTTTTTCACTGTTAAGTTGAAACTGAATATAACACTATTTTCATGCATTTTATTTTTATTCAGTATACAAAGGTGCTCTGCACTTACTGTTCTTAGCATTCATTACCAGAAACCGCAAGATAGTTCCTTCGGTTCCTGTAAACATCCATTTATGGGTTTTCGAAAGTGACGATTTCAACAGCATACTTCTTTTTTCAGTCCGGCGTATTTTTAAGGGGTTTCAAGTTAATTTTCATAACTCTCATAGCTTTCTTCTCCAAAATTTATTTCACTGTCCAGTAGAAACTGAATAAAACTCTGTTTTCATACATTTATTTTTATTCAGTTGCTATACAAAGTTGCTCTGCACTTACTGTTCTTTCCATTCATTACCAGAAACCGCAAGATAGGTCTTTTTGCTCCTGTAAACTTCTCCTATACTTCTTTTTTCAATCCTGCGTATTTTTAAGGGGTTTCAAGCTAAATTTCACAACTCTCTGAGCTTTCTTCTTCAAAATTTATTTCACTGTTCAGTTGAAACTGAATATAGCCCTGTACTTAGTACATTTCAGTCCTATTGAGAAAAGTTGCTCTTCACTTACTGTTCTTACCCTTCATTACAAGAAACCGCAAGATAGGTCCTTCTGATCCAATCGAAGTACTGTAAACATCCACTTCAGGGTTTTCAAAATTGTCGATTTCAACAGCATACTTTTTATTTCAATCCAGCGTATTTTTAAGAGGTTTCAAGCCGATTTTCACAAGTCTCAGAGCTTTTTTCTTCAAAATTTATTTTACTGTTAAGTTAAAGCTGAATAAAACTATTTTCATACATTTCTTTTTTATTCAGTTGCTGTATAAACGTTGCTCTGCACTTATTGTTCTTACCATTCATTACCGGTAACCGCAAGGTAGGTCCTTCTGTTCCTGTAAACATCAATATATGGGTTTTTGAAAATGACGATTTTAACAGTATACTTCCTTTTTCCATCTGGCGTATTTTTAAGGGGTTTCAAGCTAAATTTCACAACTCTTAGAGCTTTTTTCTTCAAACTTTATTTCACTTTTCAGTTGAAACTGAATATAACTCTGTATTCTGTACATTTTCGTCCTATTGAGAAAAGATACTCTGCACTTATTGTTCTTACCTTTCATTACCAGAAACCGCAAGATAGGTCCTTCTGTTCCAGTTGGAGTACTGTAAACATCCACTTCAGGGTTTTCAAAAATTTCGATTTCAACAGCATACTTTTTATTTCAATCTGGCGTATTTTTAAGGGGTTTCAAGCTAATTTTTACAACTCTCAGAATCTCCTAAATTTATATCATTGTTAAGTTTAAACGGAATAAAACTTTATTTTCATATATTTCATTTTTAATCAGTTGCTATACAAAGTTGATTTCCACTTATTTTTCTTACCATTCATTACCAGAAACCACAAGATAGTTCCTTCTGTTCCTGTAAACATCCATTTATGGGTTTTCGAAAATGTCGATTTCAACAGCATACTTTTTATTTCAATCTGGCGTATTTTTAAGGGGTTTCAAGCTAAATTTCACAACTCTCAGAGCTTTCTTCTCCAAACTTTATTTCACTGTTAAGTTGAAACTGAATAAAACTCTATTTTCATACATTTCATTTTTATTCAATTGCTATATAAAGTTGCTCTGCACTTATTGTTCTTACCATTCATTACCAGAAACCGCAAGATAGGTCCTTCTATTCCTGTAAACATCCATTTAAGGGTTTCGAAAATGAAGATTTAAACAGCGTAGTTCTTATTCTGTTCTGGTGCAGTCATAAGAGCTTTCAAGCTATTTTTCATAACTTTCAAAGCTTTCTTTTCTGAACTACATTTCACTGTTCAGTTGAAAATGAATAAAATTCTTATTTTTATACTTTTCATTTTATTGAGAAAATGCATTATATACCTACTGTTCATACCGTTCATTACCAGAAACCGCAAGGACGGACGTTTATTCACGATTGAGTCTATAAGCATCCTTTTAAGGGCTTTCTATAATGACGATTAAAACAGCGTAGCTCTCATTCCAATCTGGTACATTTCAAAAAAGTTACAAGCTCTTTTTCACATCTTTCAAAGCCTTGATCTCCTAACTATATTCAACTTTTCAGTTGAAACTGAATAAAATTCTGTTAAATGTTTAATTTGAAACTTTTGTCTGAATTGTGTTCAATTTAAATCTAATCATTAAAATTCACTAAAATTTACTCTTCAAGTTCACTGGGTACTAATTAATTATAGTCAATTTCACATCAAAGCACATTTTTGCCACTTTAGAATTCGTTGCTAAAAATTGTTTTAGCTAAGCTTATTTGCTCTTAAAGAGAGGCTCATCAGAATAAAAAAAAAAAGTTCTAGTCGTTTCTAATAATGAGCACTAGGAGCGGTAAGTACAGGAGCAGTCTTTCTCAGTAGAAACGAAAAATACAAAAAAACAAAATTTTTACAAAAGTATTTATATTAGTAATTTATTCGATAATCACAAAATGTGTAGAATCTTTTAAGTTTGAAGATGCCCATCTAGTTATTAGCACAGGAAGGCTTCCATAACTTTTGGAAAGAATGTGAAACAACTTCCACCTAAAATAAGGGGGTGCAGGTTTGTGAAAATTGCACCTTTAAATTAACAAGATGCCTCAGAACCACAAATCCGTTGTTTCCAAGCTTTACCTTCAAAAACCTAAAAATTTTTTGTTCTGCCTCATAAGGATGGCTGGCTTATTTTTTTTCTCTCTCTCTTTTTTTTTACCGGTAGCGATCGCATTGAATTTTGAAGAATATGAAGTCTTCCAAAATGGCTGAAATTTAGACGACTACCCATCAAAAGTGTACTTATGTGGTTCTTATTCTCTAGCTTTTATTAGTGATGGATGCTGCTATTCTCACTTTCAGTTAAAATTTTTTTTTTTAATTTACTTTCTTTATTTTAATATTTTATTTTAAAAAATTAAGTTGTTTTTAGTTTAATATAATATATATATATATATATATATATATATATATATATATATATATATATATATATATATATATATATATATATATATATATATATATATATATATATATATATATATATATATATATATATATATATATGAGGAACATCAGGGTAACAAAAACCCTTCTTGCTCTTTCTAATACTGAACAGTAAGAGCGGTAAGTACAGGAGCAGCCTTCCACAGTAGAAACGAAAAATTTAAATAAAAATTTTTTTTACGACAACATTTATATTGATAATTTACTCACTAATCACCAAATATGTAAAATCTTTTAAGTTAGAAAATGCCTATATATATATATATATATATATATATATATATATATATATATATATATATATATATATATATATATATATATATATATATATATATAAAATAAGTTGTCTGTGGATCTGTGGATCTGTGGATCAGGTGTGTCGTGTTTGTCCGCATATGACGTCTGAATTATTTCACACTAATACAAAAGAAGAAAAAAACTAAAAAAGGTAAAAACTACAAAAAAAACTAAAAAGAAAAAAAAACTAAAAAAGCTAAAAAACTAAAAAAAACTAAAAAAAGGTAAAAATCTAATAACTAAAAAAAAACTGAAAAAAATAAAAAAAGGCAAAAACTACAAAAAAAATAAAAACTAATAAAAAAACTAAAAAAGCTAAAAAACTAAAAAAACTAAAAAAAACTAAAAAAAGGTAAAAAACTAAAAAAAACTAAAAACTAAAAAAGAAAAAAACTAAAAAAAAGGAAAAAACTGAAAAATAAAAGAGAAAAAGAAAACTAAAAAAATATGAATAAATATATATAAAAATAAGTTGTTTGTGGGTTATGTCTGTCTGTCTGTCTGTCGAGTGACGTCGTGTTTGTCCGCATATGACGTCTGAATTATTTCACACTAATACAAAAGAAGAAAAAAAACTAAAAAAGGTAAAAACTACAAAAAAAAATAAAAAGAAAAAAAACTAAAAAAGCTAAAAAACTAAAAAAAACTAAAAAAAGGTAAAAAAACTAAAAACTAAAAAAAACTGAAAAAACTAAAAAAAGGCAAAAACTAAAAAAAAACTAAAAACTAATAAAAAAACTAAAAAAGCGAAAAAACTAAAAAAACTAAAAAAACTAAAAAAAGGTAAAAAACAAAAAAAAATAAAAATAAAAAAGAAAAAACTAAAAAAAAGGAAAAAACTGAAAAATAAGAGAAAAAGAAAACTAAAAAAAATATTAATAAATATAAAAAATATAAATATAAATATAATATAAATTAGCAATCAACAAAGCACCGAGACACAAATGACGACCGGGACACAGGGAGTATAAATGACGACCAGGACATAAGTAAAAAAAAAAAACTAAAAAAACTAAAAAAATGGTAAAAACTACAAAAAAACTAAAAACTAATAAAAAAACTAAAAAATCCAAAAATCTAAATAAACTAAAAAAGAAAAAAAGAAAAAAGGAAAAAAATAAAGGAGAAAAACAAAACTAAAAAACGAATGTATATACAGACCGGGACACCGGGATACAAATGACGACCGGGACACAGGGAATATAAATGACGACCGGGACACAGGGACACAACTACAACGGGGACGCCGGGGGGGCACAGGGGGATATAAATGACGACCGGGACACCGGGACACAAGGAATATAAATGACGCCCGGGACACTCAAAGAGAAATCACAGACTGGAACACCGGGACACAAATGACGACCGGGACACAGGGAATATAAATGACGACCGGGACACAGGGACATAACTACAAAGGGGACGCCGGGGTGCACAGGGGGATATATAAATGACGATGGCGACTCAGGGAATGGTCGATTAGCAATCACCATCAACAAAGCTCAAGGGCAATCATTAGAATCATGAGGTATAGATCTGAATACGGATTGTTTTCCCATGGACCATTATATGTTGCATGTTCAAGAGTCGGTAAACCTGAAAATCTATTTATATGCACAGACAATGGGACAGCAAAGAATGTTGTATATTCGCAAGTTTTACGTAGTTAAAAACACATATATATATATATATATATATATATATATATATATATATATATATATATATATATATATATATATCTATCTATATTCACAGGTGGGACATAGGGACACAACTACAATGGCGCGTAACTAATATGGCGCGTAATGACTTACGCGCGCGGGGGGGCTTGGGGGGGGGGGCGCTTGGGGGGGCACCCCAACAGCTAGTATATATATAAAAATAAGTTGTCTGTGTGTGTGTGTGTGTCGAGTGACGTCATGTTTGTGTGTCGACTGACGTCATGTTTGTCGACTAAGGATTGAGCTGTATGCGTCATGAAGTTGTTTGTCGACTGACGTCATGTTTGTCAATTGATGAAATTACATACCGAGACACCGGGACACAAATGATGACCGGGACGCAGGGAATATAAATGACGACCGGGAACCTCAAAGAGAAATTACAGACTGGGACACCCGGACACAAATCACGACCGGGACTCAGGGAATATAAATGGCGACCGGGACACAGGGACACAACTACAACGGGGACGCCGGGGGCACAGGCGGGATATATAAATGACGACCGGGACACAGGGATTGTTCAAATAGAAATTACAGAGCGGGACACCGGGACACAAATGACGACCAGGACACCGGGACACAGGGAATATAAATTCGACCGGGACACTCAAAGAGAAATTATAAACTGGGACACCGGGACACAAATGACGACCGGGACACAAAGAATATAAATGACGACTGGGACACAGGGACACATCATTAGAATAATGAGTTATAGATCTGAATACGGTTTTTTTTTCCCATGGACAATTATATTTTGCATGTTCAAGAGTCAGTAAACCTGACAATCTATTTATATGCAACATATATATATATATATATATATATATATATATATATATATATATATATATATATATATATATATATATATATATATATATATATATATATATATATATATATATATATATATATATATATATATATATATATATATATATCTCTATTCACAGGTGGGACACAGGGACACAACTACAATGGCGCGTAACTAATATGGCGCGTAACGACTTACGCGCGAAAGGGGGCTTGGGGGGCGCGAAGCGCCCCACCAACTGGTGGTTGGAGTGGCTCGAAGCGTCACCCCAACAGCTAGTATATACACACACACATATATATATATATATATATATATATATATATATATATATATATATATATATATATATATATATTATATATATAAAAATAAGTTGTCTGTGTGTGGATCTGTGGATGGATCAGGTGACGTCTTGTTTGTCCGCATATGACGTCTGAATTATTTCACACTAATACAAAATAAGAAAAAAAACTAAAAAAGGTAAAAACTACAAAAAAAAACTAAAAAGAAAAAAAAAACTAAAAAAGCTAAAAAACTAAAAAAAACTAAAAAAAGGTAAAAAACTAAAAACTAAAAAAAACTGAAAAAACTAAAAAAAGGCAAAAACTACAAAAAAACTAAAAACTAATAAAAAAACTAAAAAATCTAAAAAACTAAAAAAACTAAAAAAAGGTAAAAAACTAAAAAAACTAAAAACTAAAAAAGAAAAAAACTAAAAAAAGGAAAAGACTGAAAAATAAAAGAGAAAAAGAAAACTAAAAAAATATGAATAAAAATACAAAAAAATAAAAAAGATAAAAACTACAAAAAAAACTAAAAAGTAAAAACGAAAAAAAACTAAGAAAGCTAAAAAAATAAAAGAAGCAAAAATCTAAAGAAGGTAAAAACTACAAAAAAAAAAGAAAACAAAAAAAAAAATCTAAAAAAGCTTAAAAACTAAAAAAAACTAAAAAAGATAAAAAACTAAAAAAAGGAAAAAACCATAAAATAAACTAAAAACTAATAAAAAAAAAATAAAAAAAAGCTAAAAAACTAAAAAAACTAAAAAAAACTAAAAAAGGTAAAAACTAAAAGAACTAAAAAAGAAAAAAAACTAAAAAAAGGAAAAAACTGAAAAATAAAGGAGAAAAAGAAAACTAAAAAAATATAAATAAAAATAAAAAAACTAAAAAGATAAAAACTACAAAAAAAAACTAAAAAGAAAAAAGAAAAAAACTAAAAAACCTAAAAAAAGGTAAAAACCAATAAAAAAAAACTAAAAACAAAAAAAGGGAAAAAATTAAAAATTTATTTCATCATAAGTTTTCAACTGACGAAATTACAGACCGGGACATCGGGACACAAATGACGACCGGGACACCGGCACATAGGGAATATGAATGACGACACTCAAAGAGAAAGCGACCGGGACAAAAGGAATGTTCGATTAGCAATCAACAAAGCACCGGGACACAAATGACGACCGGGACACAGGGAGTATAAATGACGACCAGGATATAAGTAAAAAAAACTAAAAAAACTAAAAAAAAGGTAAAAACTACAAAAAAACTAAAAAGAAAAAAAAGAAAAACTAATAAAAAAACTAAAAAATTTAAAAATCTAAATAAACTAAAAAAGAAAAAAAATAAAAAAGGAAAAAAATAAAGGAGAAAAACAAAACTAAAAAACGAATGTATATACAGACCGGGACACCGGGATACAAATGACGACCGGGACACAGGGAATATAAATGACGACCGGGACACAGGGACACAACTACAACGGGGACGCCGGGGGGCACAGGGGGATATAAATGACGACCGAGACACCGGGACACATGGAATATAAATGACGCCCGGGACACTCAAAGAGAAATCACAGACTGGGACACCGGGACACAAATGACGACCGGGACACAGGGACAAAACTACAAAGGGAATGCCGGGGGGCACAAGGGGATATATAAATGACGATGGCGACACAGGGAATGGTAGATTAGCAATCACCATCAACAAAGCTCAAGGGCAATCATTAGAATCATGAGGTATAGATCTGAATACGGATTGTTTTCCCATGGACCATTATATGTTGCATTTTCAAGAGTCGGTAAACAATCTATTTATATGCACAGACAATGGGACAGCAAAGAATGTTGTATATTCGCAAGTTTTACGTAGTTAAAAACATATATATATATATATATATATATATATATATATATATATATATATATATATATATATATATTTATCTATATTCACAGGTGGGACATAGGGACACAACTACAATGGCGCGTAACTAATATGGCGCGTAACGACTTACGCGCGCGGGGGGGCTTGGGGGGGGTGCGAAGCGCCCCCACCAACTAGGTGTTGGGGTGGCGCGAAGCGCCACCCCAACAGCTAGTATATATATATATATATATATATATATATATATATATATATATATATATATATATATATATATATATATATATATATATATATATATATAAAAATTAATTTGAAAAATTTTAAAAATTTAGTTTTCATTATAACGAACTTTTAAATAAATATCAAAAGAATTATCTAGAAATACTTAAAGAAATTTTCAACTAATTTCGGAGGTTCGAGAAATGTTGTCGCAGCGCCATTTATTTTGAATTGTGTTTCTAATTGAGCGGATTTTCTTAAAAATTAGCCACATGGTAAAGATGAATTCTATAATTGTTTAGTTCATTCAGGTTTTTTGCAATGTGTTAATATTTGTGATTTGGTAAAATTTATAATATTTAGTTTACCTATTGTTGCTAAAAAGAGCGATATATTAACAGGATAAGCTTGTTTTGGTTTTACTTGGTTGTTTTACATTTGCTGTTTTGTTTTTGTTTTTCATAGGCATGTATTTTGGGGGTGATACCTGACACGGGGATGCCATGGATATTCTGTGGTAGCCACAACACTGTGCTGGGTAGAGAATTTAAAGTGGCGAAACCCTATATAGGCCAGTGTATTCTCCTGATGAGCCCTTATGTTGGGTGTTGCCTCTGAATTATTTGTCTATATTATTTTTTCTATTGTTTGGTAAATGAAGACTTATACTTATTGACGACATGACTGCCTGTCCATGGATTATTCTTTATAGTTGATTGTGTTTGGCTATGCTGTTTGACATATGTGATTGTATGGATGAGTAGGGTTAAGGCCTCATTCAAGTGCTGGTCTATATTAATCACTAATTTAGGAAAACAGTCTTCCTTTTCTCCTTCTGTCTCTCTTTTTTTTTTTGTGTTTGTGCTGTTGCATTGGTGATTTCTCTTTTCATGATATATATATATATATATATATATATATATATATATATATATATATATATATATATATATATATATATATATATATATATATATATATATATATATATCCTGCAGAAGGATGCTATGTTATTTGCAACAAAATTTTTCGATTTTCTTTTATTCTCCTATTTTTCTGCGTTAAAACGCTAATTAAAGATTTAAATGATAATACTATTTTTGTAGGCATACACTAAAGAGAACATGCAAGATCAAGCAAAGCTTCACGCTTTTGACGGAGCGTATGTAGCCGATACGGCCATGAGGGAACTAGGTGATATGTTTGGCAGAAGAAAAGAAGCGGTCCAGGTAAGAATATAGAAAATAATCAACTACGTTAGATATCAGAGGACCAAAAAGAGGTTCACTCACAATGAGATCGTACTAAGATTAAGATTTATCTGGTGCTAACTTGGGCCAATCAGAATTTTTAGTAGAGTTTTTCAGCCAATCAGAAATTTCTTTGAAAAATTTGGTTGGCTCAAATTTACGCTGGCTAAATCTCGCTATTGTTAAAATCTCTCTGTGAATCGGGCTTACTCCTGACCTTAACCAGGTTTCATTTGAGCAGTGAGGATGATTAAGAAGATTATTTACTAATTTGAGTTTTGAAGTTATTAATGAAGTTGTTTACTTATCAGACGAGGCCATTACTGATCTAACAATAATATTGTATCATTGCAAATTATAGTGGAGATAGTGCAAAAATTTGCCTACAGAACTTTGTTTCTTTTTTGCCCAAATATCAAAAGCATAGGGTAAAGAAATTTTGTTGGTTGAGATGACCTCTCTCTCATTGCGACAATATTCTTTACGGCAGTTTATCCTACCTAAGCGTTCTTTAACAGACGCAAGAAATCAACCATTTATTAAAGAATACACATTGGAATTATAAAAAATGAGTATCTACCACTCATCTTTTAAATCTATGTTCAGGAATCTTTTAACCTTTACACTCTTCACCCCTGGTTTTCTTTTTTTTCTGTTGGCCGACTTTCCTCTGTTTGTTCTGCTTTTCTCGTTTCTGATTTTCCTCTGATTTGTCTTTCATTTTTTTTTTACTGTACTCCAGTGTTACTCTATTTTTGGATTAATGTTGGCCAAGTGTCCTCTGTTTCATCAACTTTTCCTGTTTCTTATTTCCTTTTCATTTTTCTTTAATTTATTTTTGTATTTCAGTGTTATTCTGCTTACTTCGATTCCTTTTTTTGTGCGCTATGTAATCAAGGGTATTACCTATAGTAGTTGTGGTTCTTATTATCGAATCGAGAGGCACACAGAAAGCTAAACTTTGTGGCCCAAATAACCCCTTAGCACTTTTAGAAGTAGGCTATTTTTAGTATGAATAAGTACCTGATGACTGATCGATTGAAATGAGTGAAGTAAAAGGAGAGTAAAAGGAGAGTAAAAATGAGTAAAGTACTCATGCATGAGACTACTCAAATTGGCTTTCTTTTGTCTATAAAATTTAAATGATTTATGTACTTTATTGTCTAAGCATTGTTATATAATATTAAGAAAAATGAAAAAAATAATTCATGTGTTTGACGTCTGCCATTTGATAGCCTAAACTAGCAAAGAATTTCCAGAACCGGTATAGGCTGCGTATCCCTTAATTACAATAAGTCACAGAACGCAAATTTCAGAATGCAGAAGGCCAAAGATTAACCTTTAATTAAAGCTTGTTTATTAAGAAAGTACTTTGTTGCCAATCTGACTTCTTAGATTTTCTACGGTGAATTTGTCATATATAAAAAGAAAGAGATATTGATTCAGTTTGGCATAGGGAAATATCCTATTCGGTTTGAAATACGCAACATAATAAGCTTACATAGTAAGCTTATTACATAATAAGCATGAAATAAGCTTACAATATCACATGTTTAACATCTTTTGTATACATTAACTTTAAAGAACGTTTTCGACAAAAGAATGATTTTTTTTTTTTTTTTTGTTATAAGTCTAAATCTTGCTCCATACTTTCATTTTAAATCATCAACAAAAAAATCGAAAAAGAAGTTTTTCAAGAAAAGTAAAGAGCCACATTAAAACCTAAGACGGATGGAGCTTAAGGTCTAAATGAATTTCTGTTCTTCAAACGAACAAAAATTACTTTCAATAAAAAAAAGAAGAAAATTCAAAAATTTCATTAATTCTTTCCCGTCATCTTGAATATTACGGTGATATTTTTTATTTTTTTTTTATCGAAATAAAAACAATAGCCTAATATACAAAACACATATTGTTTTGAATAAGACACAAATGATACTAAAAGTGTAGCCTATAGGGGGCTTGGGAGGCATTGAGAGTAGCACTACTCTTTTTTGTAAATCGTGGTTGGTCTTGTGATGTTATTTTTTGTTGTGTTGTTGCTGACAATATGACAAATAAAAACACACCTATCGTAAAATAAATTGTTTTTTTGCTCCTGTTTGTATTTAGTTTCACTAATTTGTTTATTAGCAATCTTATCATTTTACGTTTGAATTAATGTAGGTATTTATTTCAACTCGTCTCAGGAATAATATAGCTAAATAGTTTTCTTTGAAAATTTCTTTCAAAGTAGTTTTTTTCATTATTTTTTTTTTGTTCTTAATTGACAGAGTTCATTTTTGGTTAATATTAGGAATATTTGAAGTTTTCTTTGCTTAAGAACTTTGTCCCAATGCTTACACGTCAACGAATTGTAATTCCCGTTGGGGCTTAAAGCGCAAACATGTTTACGTGGATCAGAGATAGAACATCTTTAATTAGCCCCTCCTTCCTTCATCACGAAAATGAAAATCCACTTGCTCCTCCTCATTTCTTTTTCCAACGCAACCTGAAAATTTCAACTCCGGCAGTTCCCAAAAGTTAGGAATATGGTATTTTGATAAAGTGGATTTGCCTTTTTTTCATTTAGTTTAGTTTTACCGTCTGCCCCAAAGTCATAGTTGAACATCCTATTGCCCTTTCGCACAACCCGTAAAAACTCTCTGAAAGCTTCAACTAGATAACCCAGGCCTTTCTGAAAATTGTGCTGACACACGATTTTAACAACTTGGCAATACATTGTGTCTTCTGATTGACCTTGATAATAAACTGTACATTGATTATCGGTCGCAATACAGCTTATAGTGGGAATAATTTTTGTATAACAGAGACGGAGTCGCTTAACCTCTCCCCGTGCCCCAAATCCAAATCTGAAGACTCCTTGCCTCAACCTCCAACTTTCTTTTGCCAACAGTGCCTAAAATTTCAACTTATTACCCAGGCCAGTCACAAGCTATTGCTAATATGTTGTCTTTGTGACCTGAAAAGATCAATTTGACTCTAAGCTATTCCCGAGATTTTAAAGATTATGATAACCTGGATGCATATAGTGTCTCTTGATTAAGCTATACCTTCTCATCCACGATATAGTTTTTTTCTTCTCATCCACAACACCTTTTTGACACTCTGGATTACATAGCCTAGTGTCTTCTGATCGACTTCAACAGTCCTCTCAGCATTTTCAAAAGGCTTCCACTTAATAACTTTAGATGTTCCTGAGATATTCCAGATCCACCATTTTGACAACCTGGATGCACACAATGTCTTTTCATTTGGTCCAATATCACCCAACATTCCCTAAAAACTTCGAAGTAATACCGATAACTGGTCCTGAGATATTTAAGATGCAACCTTTTGCCAAACTAGAGGAACAAAGTGCTTTTTATTTAGTTCAAAATCCCCCTCAAAATTTCCAGATAGTTTCAGCATAGTAACCACAGCCGTTCCTGACGTATTACAGATACATGCTTTTGACAACCTGGGTGAAATTGTGTCTTTTGATTTAGCTCGGCATCACAACCTTCCCTAAAAGTATCCTTAGTTATATATGAAACACTGCAGACACTTTTTTTTTACAATCCCCAATTTAGATTATTTGCCACCCTTGCCCCAGGGCCTATGTGTTTCATTTCATCCATAAGGCATATTTAATGAGCCTTTGAATACGTTGAATAAAATGGCATGAAAATCCACGGGACCTAAAAGTCAAGCTACGACTCAGCCATGCGTTTCGTCCTAAGCATTTTTTTGGGAAATGCTTAGTGGGTTGAGCTCTCCAGGTTTAATTTTGTGTAAAATAAATTTAGCTGCATCTATTTTCTTGGTTTGAATTTTTATGGGATTTCGCGCCAGCTAAAATTTATATGGCTTTTCATTTTAGTGTTTTCAATTTCAGATGAAATCTCTTTCTAGGCCCTAGCAAAGCACGCTGAGCAGGTTGCTGCAACGTATTCTCACAAATACGAGCTTGAACACGAAGATCTTCGATATGTAAACGTTAAACACATTGGAAGACATAAAAAAGAGCTAGAAATGGAAAGCAATATGCATCCCGTAACGAAGATCACAAATATTTCACTGGAATATAGCGAAAAATTCAAAAGACCTGTAAACTTCAGTCTATCTGGTGTTCACATTCCGCTAGATGTTTATGAGGGATGTGAGTATGTTATTGGTTGGTGGCTTCAAGAAACAGGTTTGATAGCCGCCCTTCCTTCTCTTTCCAAACATTTCTGTGTGAGTTCCTAGTGAGAATGGCACATTTGTACAAAACAATTGACGAAAACAAGGTTTCAAATGTATCAAATTATTATAATAATAGCTGCTGTCTGGTCAATACCATGAATGTCCTGTGACCTTGTATTATGTTAAAAAAAAATGAAAAAAAAAACACTCGCTAGTGGAAGTTCTCTCGTTAGGGATATAAATTACAATATTTAAGTGATTGTTCGCTAAAAAAGAAAAAGATTGGATGTGGTGTTCTGCAAAAACCTAAAATGTGAGAAAAAATTCCGAAGGCCAAACTCCAAAACAATGGCCCACATTTACAAGCAGAAAAACTGGAAACAATGAGACATTCAGAGATTAACCAAAGAAATTCAAAAGTGGAAAAAATGATATTAAAACAAACTTTATCCGTTAAATAAAAAAAGCAACACGTTTTCGAAATGGGAAAGGATTCAAATGTTGTGCATTAACTTAGTGATAAGGGCACTTTCTACAATACGCCTAACAAGGCAATACTGTATTTACAAGCACAATAAAATAAATAAATAAATCTACCTTTTATAAGTTGCCTGTCAAAATTTGAAAAAAAAAATTCATACCTGAAACGAAAAGAGGAAACAACTCAAATAAATCTAGGCCTTATCGCATCAAAAATCTCAAAATCTTACGAATGCCACTTTAATATCCCGTATTCTTGACACGATAAAATATTTTTTTTACTTTATTTTGAAATTTCATGCCCAAGAAATAACGTAAATTTACTTGCCTGTTTCCACAATAATAATTTATTACGAGCATTCTTTTTCGTGTTTATTAGACTTGAGTACGCTATTTCTCAGTGACAACCTCGTTTTTCTACTAGTTTGAATCAATAATCAAACCTTAGATTTTGAGTAGTATTATCCGAGGTGGAGGTAGGCTCTTCGAGGCCTTGGGCAATGCTATTATTTAAACCCTTTTTCCTCTTTGCCTTAACAACGTTTGTGGTCTGCCTTTCATAAAATGTATCTAAATTATGCCCCATAAGCTGCTACACATGCGGAAACGTGTACTCCGTTGCCCCCAGCTACATTATTGGGTTTTGTATCTAATACTGTGTAACTTCACAGAAATTATAATTTAGGCATATATGTAAATTCTTTTAAAACAAATTTGATGATTTACTTTAAAATTTTATTCCTATTTAAGTATATTTAACTAAATTTTGACTTATGAGTCATAGCCTTGGGTTTTTTTGGCGAACTAAAGATAAACTAAACTTTTTCAAGCAAAAACCAACATTTTTTTTTATAAGGAATTTGCATATTAGACACTTAAAAAGGATATATTTGTGACGAAAACAACGTTAAGTTTTGCATATAAACACTGGATGATATTAAACCAAGAATTTTAGTCCAGACAGTCTATGTAAAAACAAAAGTGGGTTCTATTTCTCACCCTACGAAATGTCGCCAGGATTTTGTCGGTGGAAATAGTGACCTCACTGTTGAGAGTTATTTTTTTTCTCACTGGGGCTGTTATCCTCAAAATTACTGCCTTGTCCTTTGCCTTAATCCTTTTCAATATCGTAATTGGCCTCATCGTCATCTTGTGGTGGAAAATGGCTCCTGGGTGATGGCTACCGTAAGCCAAGGAGGTATATATGCCATGAAGGGCGCTAAAAGCCAGTGCCGATCCATCCTTCTGGTGCTTCCTGGGAGAAATACTTGACGTAAAAACCCGTCATAACGAATTGTTCCCAGGAAAACCGCTCCAAGACATGCTGTACCTTCGGCTGAATTTATTATGTCAGATTGTATGCAAAGTTAATACAGTTAACCGAGTTTGGCATAAGTAATACTTGTGTGGGATGCGGTTTTATTGATTGTAACTAATGAGACGGGTGTTGTGCGTGTCGGTTTTTGCTTATTTTCGTGTTTCCCTTGGCTGGAAATAAGCTTAAGGGGTTGAGCTCTCCAGGTTTAATTTTGTGTAAAATAAATTTAGCTGCACCCATTTTCTTGGTTTGAATTTTTGTGGGATTTCGCGCAAGTTAAAATTTAAACATTTTTAATTTCTAGGGGGTTTGAATTTAGCTTGAGTTGTGTTATGCCAGGGTTGAATTTTGTTTGTATTTAGTTTAGCTTTGATTGAATTTTGCTGGGACGAGTCCCACCAGATTAAGTTTTGGATGGGCTCAATTTTTTTGGTTTGAATTTCGGTAGTTCGGTTGATAGACCTGATTCTTAATATAGGAAAAGAGTAATTCGATAGTTTTTAATGGGGAAGTAGGTAGTTTCAAGTTAATGTCAAACCTAAATTTCGTAGCAAGAGATGATCCTAATCACTTTTGTTCCCCTAGCAAATGATGTTCTATTTAATCTAGCAGTTGCCCTGGTTTGGCAGTGTGAGTTTTTCGAAGGTATGCTGAATATTGTTTGGGTAAGTTGTGTGAATTAACCTGTGTTTACTTGCATACGAATCACATGTGTACACAAATCCAAACATTCTGATAAGTTTCAGATTGTCTTGGAAAAGGGAAGATCATACCACTAAGGCTGCATGTTTTGTCTAAAATTTCTTGAAAAGATCTTGGGTGCGACACGGGGTAAATCTTCAACAAGGGTCTTTACGTATGAGGAAAGGAGGGGGGACGCCCGCCACTCAATGTTTTTGATAGGAAAAGAGTAATTCTCGGTAAAAAAAAAATGCAAGTCAGAAAAATCATGGTGCTTCATGCCACGATTTTTCTGATTCCGATAAATCCTTTGTTTGGTTGAATAAAGACCACGAAAATACTAGTATGTAATCTACAGAAATTTCGAACTAGGTTGGTAAACGCAGCAGTTCTATCGATTCCTGATGTGATTTTACCGATGGTGCCACAATGTTCCATTTGGTTAAATAAACAACATTAAAATAGTGACAGGATATGTACTGAGATCTGAATCTCGGTTGGTAAATGCATCGGTTTTACCGACTCGTGCAGTGATTTTACTTATTGTATTCGAAACAGACGTTATACTATTTATTGACAAAAAACAGACAGTCAATGCCCAGCATTTTGGCTAGTAAAGACACCGTCTGCAACCCTCCCCCTTCCCCATTTCTTGATATATCATTTGAGCTAGACGTGATTATTACTTAATGTGTTACAAAGAACGCAATTATTATTTGAAAAATATTTGTAGTGGTCATATGGATGCTTATGGGCGCTCAGGGAGGGATAGTTTATTCACATAGGTGTTGAACTAGGTTTTCCAAAACCTAGTCTCTCTCTCAGTGCCTGTGTGTTTGAGTGATTGTTTGGTTGTCTCTTTGTCCGTCTTTTTGTGTTTGTGTATCTGACTCTTTGCGTTAGCATGCGGTTTTTTCATTTCTTTCTGTGCCTGTGTGTCTGAATTGATGTTCCCTTGCCCCCCTGTCTATGTGTCTGAGAGGGTATTGCTTGTTTCTGTGTCTGTCTTTGTATGTCTATGGGTCTGACGCTGTCTGTTTGTAGGTGTTTCTCCCTCTCTCTCTCCATGCTTGTGTGTCTGAGAGGATGTTCGCTCGTCTGTGTAAATTTTGAAGAAAACATGCTTGTTTCTCTCAGACTTTGGTAAAAGCCGTGTTAAACTATATCTAGATTCAAATATACTCTCTATCACCTCGCTAGTAATATGTATGTCTCTAAAAATTCCTTTTGTCACATCTCCGACTTTTTAATAAACATTATAAACTTTCGACTTGCTAGATTACCCTAAAAATAATATAATCACAACAAAGTTATCCATACAATATTTTTAGTGAAATAAAGACATTGTAAAATATGTAAAATATCATCATAAAAATAAAAATAAAATCTTTGAATCCATTCCATAAAATTCTTGAATATGCTTTCTCTTTAAACGGTAATTATTCCATTTTGGGGTCATTAATGATTTTTAACAGGTTTTTCAGCTAGAGTCGCATCACATATCCCGCCAATGGTATTATTGGGTTCATTGATTATATCTCTTAGGATACGCTTAATGGTAATAATAATGTTCACATGTACTTTGTTTTTCATCCAGTCGTCTTTAAACCCCGTTGCAATATTGTTTGTCAATGCCCTTTACATTCTGCTTTTGATTTCACTGTCTATTACTACATTGTTTTTACATAGTTTGCAGTTTTGGCACATAGACATGTTTATGCATCATGACATTAGTGCAACAGTAGGCCTTTCTTTTTCTCTTTGCTTCGAATACTACTACCAGAAAGATGGAGATAAGATCTATAAATAGGTAACGTGTTACCAGAATCTTTAGGAAGAAGTTAACCCTGATTGTCAACTATTGGTTTCAGGGTTGCATTATCTTTGACCTGTAACATCTGTCGAAATGTTTCTCTCACATATCCACCATGATAAAAGTTGAAGTTTTTGGGTAGTCAAAAGAAATCTAATGTCTCACTATCATGACAACGCAAACAGACATTTCCAATAGTGGTACCGCTAGTAATTGTTACATAGTTCAAGTTCAAATATTGGTTCTTTTCAGCATTCAATGCAACGACAACTTTATCATGTGCACACGCTCTCATGGAATTTTCAATCTTCTTTTTTTAAATATGTTGCAAGTATTTATCATTCCAATGTACAAAAACTACTGATTAAAAACACACAGTAAACTAAGAAATGTCAACGACCAGCTGTAGAGTACCACAGAGGGAGCCGCATAAAAAAATCCAAAAAACCATGTTCACCAGTCGAAAAATTCCGAATTTAAAGAAGAGTTTAAAAAATAAAAATAAGTTAAAATTTTTTTAAGGTCACAAAAAAAGGGAGGGGGAAATTGTGGGAGCAATATAGGTGAAACCCTTGGAGGTTGAACATGGATGACCATTAGTTCCTTTAAAATAATGGATATAGCAATTTATTTATTGAGGATCATAAGTTCAACCCAATTGAGTGATAAGACAAATTTCATTCAATCCCAAACAAAAAATTTATTCATATAATGAATTCATCAAAGCACTTATTTAAACTTTTTTTTTAATTTTTTTTTCGTCTAGACAGGTATATGATAATGGAATGCCGGGTGAATTAAGCCAATGAACTATCTACGTGGGAGAATAAATCTGGGCTAATACAAAATGTTCAAAGTCCGGCAGCTTCAATTTTAAATTAACTATAAACGCCGAAAAATATCGATAAGCGTCAGAGTTGAAAAAATAATATATGCTGCCCCACTTATACACCCCCTTATCCTCCAGTTCATATTTTCCATTTTTCATCTCCCCCGCCAAAGCCTCGATAACTCAATGAAAATATAACCTTGAAAACCCTACCCATTTTTTGGCTCTTTAGGCAATTTAATCTCTTTTCATACTCTGTCTGTTCAATGATGTTTGATTTTTGAAGCCAGTGCGATTTCTATTAAAAATATGCAGTAAGCTTCAATTTTTTCTTATTACAGTTTAAGATTCCCCCGTATAAAGGCATGTCAACCCTTACTTCGTATATCCCATACAAAACTCATATTTCAACTTTCATTGGCCTGGTTTTTCGTAACTAGTACATGCCCTAATTTTGTGCTAATAAACTTATGCTAATGATGTTTGTCTGGGGCTTGTCACATGAACTGCAAGTGGTTATGCCAATGCTGTGCTCATGGGACCCATCTATAGACCACTACCTAATTCCAGGAAAGTTTTACTTCCCCATTGGAGTCCATGTTCTCCCAATGCCTTTCCTGTATTGCTTAGGACGAATTCTGTCAAAATAAGCCGTATAAAGAGGATAGAACACACCCCTTCTCAACTCCTGATTTATTACGAAACCAGCTACTAACTTCATTTTAGCAGTGTTATTCCAGTACATAACACTAATCACTTAAATTTATAGGTCCGGTATCAAGCGGTTAGTGGTAACGAGCTTTAAGTTCGTTACGTAGCTCGTAGGTTACGTAAGTTCGCAAGTACGTTATTGTAAGCGTAACTAAATTCAACTCTAAGTTGACCAGTCAGCTTTGTCAGACTTATGCAAGATTTGAAGTTGACAGGTAAGGTGAGATTAAGTTATACATATATATATATATATATATATATATATATATATATATATATATATATATATATATATATATATATATATATATATATATATATATATATATATATATATATATATATATATATATATACGGATAGATATCTATATATATACATATAAATAAATAAGTTGTCTGTGTGTCTGTCGAGTGACGTCATGTTTGTCGACACTCAAAGAGAAATTACAGACCGGGACACCGGAACACAAATGAGGACCGGGACAAAAATGACGACCGGGACACAGGGAATATAAATGACGACCGCGACACTCAAAGAGAAATTACAGACTGGGACACCGGGACACAAATGACGACTGGGACACAGGGAAACAAAAACAACGGGGACGCCGGGGGCACAGGGGGATATATAAATGACGACGGGGACACAGGGAATGTTCGATTAGCAATCACCATCAACAAAGCTCAAGGGCAATCATTAGAATAATGAGGTATAGATCCGAATATAGATTGTTTTTCCCATGGACAATTATATGTTGCATGTTCAAGAGTCGGTAAACCTGACAATCAATTTATATGCACAGACAATGGGACAGCCAAGAATGTTGTATATTCACAAGTTTTACGTAGTTAAATCTATATATATAAAAATAAGTTGTCTGTCAGGTGACGTCATGTTTCTGTGTTGACTGACGTCATGTTTCTATGTTGACTGATGTCATGTTTGTGTGTCGACTGACGTCAGGTTTGTCGACTGACGTCATTATAAGGATTGAGCTGTATGCGTCATGAAGTTGTTTGTCGACTGACGTCATGTTTGTCAATTGATGAAATTACATACCGGGAAACCGGGACACAGGGAATATAAATGACGACCGAGAACCTCAAAGAGAAATTACAGACTGGGACACCCGGACACAAATCACGCACGGGACACAGGGAATATAAATGACGACCGGGACACAGGGACACAACTACAACGGGGACGCCGGGGGCACAGGCAGGATATATAAATGACGACCGGGACACAGGGATTGTTCGAATAGAAATTACAGACCGGGACACCGGGACACAAATGACGACCGGGACACAGGGAATATAAATGACGACCGGGACACTCAAAGAGAAATTACCAACGACCGGGACACAGGGACACATTATGAGAATAATGAGGTATAGATCTGAATACGGATAATGATCTGAATACAGATTGAATACAGAGTCAGTAAACCTGACAATCTATTTATATGCAATATATATATATATATATATATATATATATATATATATATATATATATATATATATATATATATATATATATATATATATATATATATATATATATATATATATATATATATACATATATATATATATGTATATATATATATATATGTATATATATATATATATATATATATATATATATATACTAGCTGTTGGGGTGGCGCTTCGCGCCACCCCAACACCTAGTTGGTGGGGGCGCTTCGCGCCCCCCCCCAAGCCCCCCCGCGCGCGTAAGTCTTTACGCGCCATAATAGTTACGCGCCATGATACGTCCCTATGTCCCACCTGTGAATATAGATAGATATATATATATATATATATATATATATATATATATATATATATATATATATATATATATAATGGTTTTAACTACGTAAAACTTGCGAATATACAACATTCTTTGCTGTCCCATTGTCTTTGCATATAAATAGATTGTCAGGTTTACCGACTCTTGAACATGCAACATATAATGGTCCATGGGAAAACAATCTGTATTCAGATCTATACCTCATGATTCTAATGATTGCCCTTGAGCTTTGTTGATGGTGATTGCTAATCGACCATTCCCTGTCCCGGTGTCCCGGTCGTCATTTACATCCCCCTGTTTCCCCCGGTGTCCCCGTTGTAGTTGTGTCCCTGTGTCCCGGTCGTCATTTATATTCCCTGTGTCCCGGTCGTCATTTGTATCCCGGTGTCCCGGTCTGTATATACATTCGTTTTTTAGTTTTGTTTTTCTCCTTTATTTTTTTCCTTTTTTAGCTTATTTAGATTTTTAGATTTTTTAGTTTTTTTATTAGTTTTTAGTTTTTTTTTCTTTTTAGTTTTTTTGTCCAGTTTTTTTAGTTTTTTTAGTTTTTTTAGTTTTTTAGCTTTTTTACTTTTTTTTATTAGTTTTTAGTTTTTTTGTAGTTTTTGCGTTTTTTTAGTTTTTTCAGTTTTTTTTTAGTTTTTTATTGGTTTTTACCTTTATTTTAGCTTATTTTTCAGTTTTTTCCTTTTTTTAGTTTTTTTTAGTTTTTAGTTTTTTTAGTTTTTTACCTTTTTTTAGTTTTTTTAGTTTTTTAGCCTTTTTATTTTTTTTATTAGTTTTTAGTTTTTTTTGTAGTTTTTGCCTTTTTTTTAGTTTTTTTAGTTTTTTAGCTTTTTTATTAGTTTTTAGTTTTTTTTGTAGTTTTTGCCTTTTTTTAGTTTTTTAGTTTTTTAGCTTTTTTATTTTTTTTATTAGTTTTTAGTTTTTTTTGTAGTTTTTGCCTTTTTTTAGTTTTTTCAGTTTTGACGTCACCTGATCCAGTTTTTTCAGGTGACGTCACCTGATCCACGATCCACAGATCCACAGACAACTTATTTTTATATATATAGATAGTTTTTTTTTTTTTTACTTATGTCCTGGTCGTCATTTATACTCCCTGTGTCCCGGTGCTTTGTTGATTGCTAATCGAACATTCCTTTTGTCCTGGTCGCTTTCTCTTTGAGTTTCGTCATTTATTTTTTTCTTTTTTAGTTCTTTTAGTTTTTACCTTTTTTAGTTTTTTTTAGTTTTTTAGATGAAAATTTTTTTTAGTTTTTTCCTTTTTTTCTTTTTAGTTTTTTATTGGTTTTTACCTTTATTTTAGCTTATTTTTCAGTTTTTTCCTTTTTTTTTAGTTTTTTTTTTATTTTTTATTTTTTTTTAGTTTTTTACCTTTTTTTAGTTTTTTTAGTTTTTTTAGTTTTTTAGCTTTTTTACTTTTTTTTATTAGTTTTTAGTTTTTTTTGTAGTTTTTGCCTTTTTTTAGTTTTTTCAGTTTTTTTTTTAGTTTTTTATTGGTTTTTACCTTTATTTTAGCTTATTTTTCAGTTTTTTCCTTTTTTTTTAGTTTTTTTTAGTTTTTAGTTTTTTTAGTTTTTCACCTTTTTTTAGTTTTTTTAGTTTTTTAGCTTTTTTATTTTTTTATTAGTTTTTAGTTTTTTTTGTAGTTTTTGCCTTTTTTTAGTTTTTTTAGTTTTTTAGCTTTTTTATTAGTTTTTAGTTTTTTTTGTAGTTTTTGCCTTTTTTTAGTTTTTTTAGTTTTTTAGCTTTTTTATTTTTTTTATTAGTTTTTAGTTTTTTTTGTAGTTTTTGCCTTTTTTTAGTTTTTTCAGTTTTGACGTCACCTGATCCAGTTTTTTCAGGTGACGTCACCTGATCCATCCATCCACAGACAGACAACTTATTTTTATATATATAGATAGATATATATATATATATATATATATATATATATATATATATATATATATATATATATATATATATATATATATATATATATATATAATATATATATATATATATATATATATATATATATATATATATATATATATATATATATATATATATATATATATATATATATATCTATTCACAGGTGGGACACAGGGACACAACTACAATGGCGCGTAACTAATATGGCGCGTAACGACTTACGCGCGCGGGGGGGCTTGGGGGGCGCGAAGCGCCCCACCGACTAGGTGTTGGGGTGGCGCGACGCGCCACCCCAACAGCTAGTATATATATATATATATATATATATATATATATATATATATATATATTAACAGGATAAGCTTGTTTTGGTTTTACTTGGTTGTTTTACATTTGCTGTTTTTTTCATAGACATGTATTTTGGGGGTGATACCTGACGCGGGGATGCCATGGATATTCTGTGGTAGCCACAACACTGTGCTGGGTAGAGAATTTAGAGTGGCGAAACCCTATATAGGCCAGTGTATTCTCCTGATGAGCCCTTATGTTGGGTGTTGCCTCTGAATTATTTGTCTATATTATTTTTTCTATGGTTTGGTAAATGACGACTTATACTTATTGACGACATGACTGCCTGTCCATGGATTATTCTTTATGGTTGATTGTGTGTGGCTATGCTGTTTGACCTATGTGATTGTATGGATGAGTAGGGTTAAGGCCTCATTCAAGTGCTGGTCTATATTAATCACTAATTTAGGAAAACAGTCTTCCTTTTCTCCTTCTGTCTCCTTTTTTTTTTTTTTTTTTTTTTTTTTTTTTTTTTTTTTTTTTTTTTTTTTTTTTTTTTTTTTTTTGTGTTTGTGCTGTAGCATTGGTGATTTCTCTTTTCATGATATATATATATATATATATATATATATATATATATATATATATATATATATATATATATATATATATATATATATATATATATATATATATATATATATATATATATATATATATATATATATATATATATATATATATATATATATATATATATATATATATATATATATATATATATATATATATATATATATATATATATATATATATATATATATATATCACAGGTGGGACACAGGGACACAACTACAATGGCGCGTAACTAATATGGTGCGGAACGACTTACGCGCAGGGGTGGGGGCGCTTCACGCCACCCCAACAGCTAGTATATTATATATTTAGCCCTCATTTGTCAAGATGTGCGCCAAATGTTCGTTTAGAAGCAAATTTTGACGAGTCCGTAAAAGGTGCTTAAAGGCATCAGTAAAATCCTATGTATATGGACTGAACCAGTTGAGGGTCTGGATGGCTACTTTAAGATTAATTTATTGTTGAAATAGCAAAATAAGAGATTCTCAAGCGTGAGCATAGACGGGGATGGGACTTGTCACATTTTAAAGTGGAGTCTGGGCTCGTCATATTCAGTCTTAAAATATTTTACGATCTTATAGAATCAAGGTATTTCTATTACGGCTCAGCCCTTCAAAAACTTCTTCGTCGTCAATTTCAGTTAAAAAGCCCGGCCTGAAACGTTAAAAGGACCCTTAAACTTACTTTTCAATACACATATTACAAAAAAAAGAAAAAAATGTAGTGAAACATTTGGCATCAGCATGAGTCTTTGCACACATGACTATCTCCATACCAGGTACATGTTTTTTGGTTGACAAAAGTGAATGTGGAACATAAGGTTTGTATCTCCTCTTCCGGTGACTCAGCATAGGAATATAGGGATTAAAATACTAGTGGCACTTACAGTGTAGCGTTGAACAACTTCTTAAAAATAAAAATAAAAAATAACTGGTATGTGATATGACTAATTTACAAGGCATAATGATTAAAGCTCAAATTTATCTGTAAATTGATAATTAATCGTGATTTCTTAAATAATTATTTAAGTTCAAAATTCATTCTGCACATTCTTTTGGTATAAACTGCTAGACCTACTGGTGACAGAATTCGATGTTCTTTACGCTTCTTGTATTTGAAAGTGCCTGAAAAGACAAGTGTACAGCAGTTTTGGGTCAAAAATAAGAACCCTAAAGGTTCTTAATAGCCTTCACGCTCTTTTCTTTTCGATGCTAGATCCAGTTCCCACTCATATTTTTTTTTTATTTTCCTTTCGCCTAGATTGAATGGAATTTAGAGAATGTAGTTTAAAGCCAAACGACTAGGGCTAACAGCTACAGATAAACATTTTTACAACAGATTTATTTTCTATGTGACTCAACAACTCTATTAGAGTCACCATCAAGGAGGCACACTCGTGCCTCTATAAAGAGGCGACACACGACAATGTTAAGCGATCTTCGGTTCCAGTGGTCGTAGACGGATGGGGAGGGATGCATTTCGTAGCCCGAGCTCCAACTAAGAAACCTGCAAAATTTCATCCCCCTCCAACTTTTTCTTCATGGGGAAAATCTGGCCGAAAGTTTCGACCTGTCAACCCAAGCCCCCCTTTAAAGTTATCCGATCGAGCTGAAATTCACAAGTTAAGGTCCCCTAGGGCCCAGGAGCTTATCCGCGAAATTTCAGCTTGATCCGATAACTCCTTCCCTGTTTTCCAGAAACCACGCATAGCCACTTAAAATTCATTTACTTTTTTTTCCTAGACGCCTACAGGTCACATCCGATATCGGATCTGGGTGTACGAAGACTCATTCGATGCGGAATTCTCCGAGTAAGTGCCCATGAAAGTTTCGTAGGAAAATCTTAACCCCCCGAAAGTTTCGACCCTCCAACCCCCCCCACCCCTTTTAACGTTGTCCGATCGGGCTGAAATTCACAAGTTAAGGTCCCCTACGGCCCAGGAGCTTATCCGCGAAATTTCAGCTTGATCCGATAACTCCTTCCCTGTTTTCCAGAAACCACCCATTAGCTAATTTAATTAACGGATTTCTCTCCATAAGAGCCCATGTTAATTTGAAATTTTTAAAAGCTATTGAGAAGTTATATTTATACACATGCAAGTTATTAGCTCAGTTGGTAGAGCGTGAGACTTTTAATCCTCGGGTCAAGGGTTCAAGTCCCTTACGGGCGGTTTTTTTTTCACAACATCAAAAAAATTTTGATAACACCTGGACAGCTTATCATTTGAGAGACGAGGAGTACAGGAATTATTAAATTACATCCACCATGGATTGTAGAAAAACGTACAGAAATAATATGAAAAAAACTTCGTTTTCTTAAAGAGTTAAAGAGGCTGCGTCCCAAAGTCGAACCTTAAAACGTACAGGAATTAGAAGAGGCAGTTGGGGGGCTCCCGCCCCCCAAACCCCCAGCTTTTAAAGACTCTTTTGTACAGGTTTTTTGTTTTTTTGCTAACCCCCAGCTCTTGGCTTCGGAAAGGCCCTCTTTTAATTAACAAAAAATTGAAATGAATGAATAATGGAATAACTTCGAAAAATGTTAAACACAAGAGGACAGGAGAACCATTGCGCCGAAACTAGTAATTAGTAACAATGAAGTCTCCCCCCCCCCCAAAAAAAAAAACCTGTACAAAAGAGTCTTTAAAAGCTGGGGGTTTGGGGGGCGGCAGCCCCCCAACTGCCTCTTCTAATTCCTGTACGTTTTAAGGTTCGACTTTGGGACGCAGCCTCTTTAACTCTTTAAGAAAACGAACTTTTTTTCATATTATTTTCTAGTTAGAAACGATGCTTGTTAATTTTTTCCAACTGAAAGTTCTATATGATCATTTGCCGGATGTGTGATATCCTGGAGACAGCACAAGAAATATTTTTTTGCTAAAAGGAAGGGTGTTATTTTCACTTGCTTTTATCCTTAGATGTTCCTTTATCAAGTATTATGATATTGGTTGATGTTGTCAAGATTTTAGTTGTCACGATGTCAAATATCTTTTGCGCCCTATTTATAACAAGATAAAGCCAACACTGGATCCATTCATGATAATATATAAGGCATCTTCTAGAACTCAATTATCAATCGTTCATAAATTATTTGCTGCTGTGATCAGCCTGAAATGGCATAATGAATTGATCTCTGCTTGGTAATACGGGGCTATGGTTCAATCCCAGCTACTATAAAGCCTGCAACAGTACGGGATCATGCATTAGCGTCCCCAAATTAAAAAAAAAGACTAAGAATTATGTAGTGATGTTGCAATAAAACGTTAGATGCAAAGTATCGGAGACTTTTTTTTTTATTTTAACCAATCAGAACTAGTCATCAGTAGCTTATCACAATATATCTTATTATGAATGGACCCAAGGTATCTCACTTTTTATTAAAACCATCATGAATAGACCTTTGGTATGTTACTCCAACCTTGCGAAAAGGGGCTAAATAAAAAATTCTGACGTTATAGAGTAGTTTTAATGATTTTCACGCCTTCCCCTCAGAAGTCTATGGCATCTTCAGGATATATTCTTTTCGTGAGTTAACAGCGATAAAGATAACTTCAATTAAACGAAAAAATAATGCAATAAAAACATTATATTTTAAATGTACTACAAAGCTACTCATTTTTGTACATCTGTGATTTTACGATGTGTTGACTTTTTTTTTACTAAGTTGACTTTTCCAAAATTGTGCTGAAATTTATTTCAAAAAATTTAATTGAATATATTTTTTTATGTGATGAGATCATTCCTTTCAAAAAATTGACTTTTTTGAATTGTCGTTGTTTTTCTTATAAAAAATAGATTAGTTTAATATTTTTAAGAAGTGTCGATTAAGATAAAAGAATATATACAATTGGACTTCACTAGCTGACCCTAATCTGCCCCTGCTGCTTTTAGCGAGGTCTTTTACGACGTGAACCTTACTAATTTTGGCTAGACCGTATCCATGATTTATATTCGGGAGGGGAGATATTTTTGTTCGAGAGGAGATTAAAAAACACCATCAATAATTGTTTATAATGTGTATTTTTATTACTTTATATGCTTAAGAAAAAATGTGGAGGGGAGGGAGAGCTCAAACCCGTTAAAAACTCTGGATACACCCTTGAAGTCTGGTTGTTTGTCCTCTTATAGCACCAAAGAAAATGGAGCAAAATGTAATTCAAGAATTTTTATTTTAAATGCTACATATGTATTTTGAAAGCTTTTGCCACGTCTTGAGGTCGCGTCTGACGTTTCTATTATTCTAGAATAATTGCCAAAATCATTGCTAAGCTGTTCTCAAAGGGAGGATCAACAGAGCAATATAGTTCAGGAGGATTAAAGTATGATTGAACGCTACTGCTCCCCCCTTTGAGACAAGGCTATCAAATTATTATCAGCTACTACCATAAAATGTTAAACGTCAGATACGGCCTTATGGCGTCATATATGGCGTCATAATGATGATATGCTGTATGTGCTTTTGATGTGACTAACTGTGTTCTTTGTCCAAGGGATGTGGCACCGCTACAAGCCGGCATTTTGGCAGGGTAGGTTTTACGTTAATACTCTGTTTTTAAGTCTAAATAACTTTAAATATATGCTTTTATTTTTCATTTGTTTTTGATATACTAAACGGACCGAAATGAATCTTAGAAATATTGATATGATCTTTTGCTAGGTCGAACTTAAGATCAACTTTGGTTGGCCTATAAATTTATTAACAAGCTTTGACAAAAAATATTTTCCAAAAAAAGAAAACAAAATATATATTTCAGTCAAATTTAGATTAGACAGTGATTGAAGTATCAAGGACAGTGAAAATGTAATCTGTCGGTTTGAATTGGTTAAGTGGAAACTTACACAGCCAAATATATCTTAAAAAGCTAAAAACAATCGAATATTCAGTTTCTAATGAAAAAAACATGAATAAATATGCAGTTTTGATAAAATCAGGTGTAAAAAGACTAAAAACGGATAGCACCAAACATCTTTAGAGAATGATAGCTAACTTTACGAATCGACAGATTGCTAGTGATAAATTGTTACTTTGGCAAGGCTGACAAAAATGTGACAATGCTAATAAACTTAATCATTTGGAAACAATCAAAATTAAAATATTAGAAAAATGCGGTTTACAGGTTTGAATGGTCCTAAGATGGGTCTAAAAGGTTAAAAATGTGAATTTTATTGTCCTGGGTACTTTAAAGCCTCAACAAAGGTATATCGGTTCGATTTGTCGGTGCTATTCGATGTTCAATCTCGGAATATTATATTTATGCCTCTTACTTTTATAACCTCGCATACCCCATTGGCCTTCGACAGCAAAGAATCAAGAACTAAAGAAAAGAAAAACGAGAATGGGGTTTTAGAAGGCCAACGAAAATACTGGACGAAACAAAAATGATATTTCGAAACAACCTATCTCTTTAAGCACCATTAGAGAAAGTTAGAAGGAATTTAGTTAATATTTTCTGAACGAAAATGTGGACAAAACGAACAGTGAAAAAAACAATCGGCACGGGAGCAAACAGAAAAAAAATATACATAAAAGCCAATATAGAATAATATAATAATTCAAAAATAGAATCCAAATAACGTGGAGAACCATTAGAAAAACAGATAAAATAAAAAATAGTAAAATTAAAGTTGAAAAGCAAAAATTCCAAATTTCAAAATCGTCATTCAGAATCTACGATTAGTAGTAAAAAATGCTATTCGAACAATGCTACATCTATGACACATAAAATTATATTCTTCCTCTTTTTTGTTTGGTTTTATTCTTTGGTCCAACTTCTAGCAAATCGGAATTAAAAGGGAATTGAACATTTAGTATATATATTCTATAATACGGGACCCAGAGATCGAATCACGCTGCAGGAATGCACTGCAGGGCCGACGCAGGGACCTTAGTAGTCAAGAAGCGTCGTTAATTCTTAAATAAAAAAAATAATATATATTTTAAAGTAAACAAGTAAATTTAAGCTATATTTCTCTGTCCTTGATATTCTTTTATTTTCCAATAAGTCAAGCAGACGAAAAAATACCTATAGGAAGTAGTTCATAACAACATAATTTACTTTAATGAGTCAGTGAAATCACACCAACATGTTTTACGATGAGTTTTCAGTGCTAATTCAAATAGTTAATTTTGACAATAGTTTTTCTTATGTAATTATGTTCATTTTCAAAGATTTTAATTTTAATTTAATATTGTAAGGTAAAAATATAATAAGATGTAATAAAACAGAATTATTATGTATTAATTTGGCATTATCAAAGTGTAAGCTAAGTCATCTATTGCCTATTTCCCGACCCCTTTTGTCAGTATGCAGAACTTGTCTTATTTAAATGATTTAAAAAAACTTACAAATTGCCCAAACTTGATAAGATCAAAAGTGTTAGGTCAATCAGATTATAATTCTACGTCGTTGGATTCAGCTTAGGGCAAATTGTCTTCCAATCCAGAACAGGCAAAAAACGTTCGACAAAAATAAAATGATAGTTGGTCCTGATAGGCGGTATCTTTGTCCTCTTTGTAAAGATGATGATGAAGACTTAGATCATTTTCTCCGGAAATGCCCGGTGCTCTTGGATTTACGGGAAATTTATTTGCATGGGATTAATTTGATGCTTCCGGGTATTCTACAAAATAGTAACCCAACCACAATATTTCGAGTGGGAGTATATATAGAAAAATCTTTAATAAGAAGAAAAAGTTTTATATGATTAATTTCTTTTGTAGTTAGATTTGGTACTTTTTGCGTTGAATTCTGTTTTTTGTGCGTGTTCGTACTGTTGTTAATTTCCTTGCTTGTTTGTTATTTATTTATATGTTGTGTGTATATGGCCCACGGGTTTTTGAAATACACTTATCTATCTATCTATCTATCTATCTATACGTGACACAGATGACAAATGAAAAATAAAAATACATGGTAATAACTGAAGTTGACATCATCGTAAGTAGTGAAGCAATTGACTCTTTAAAGAGAGCCAAGGGGGATATACTATTGGACCTAGTACCCCTTCAAGACGCTATTACGTGACCCTGGGTCTTATACAATACTATAATGCACCTGTAACGGTTGAGCCGTCCTGGCTGAGTGGTTGGCGCGTTTGCGTGGGAATTCTGTTTCCAAGGGGCACGGGTTCCCAGTAGTGACCAGTTATTTAGGTTGGGACGGCGGTCAGTGGTGTGAATCTGTAGGCTCAGCCAGAGTCGACCAAGCTCTAAAATGGATACCAGGTAGGCAGGAAGTGTATGTGAAAGCACAGGATGGTTGGCCCCCAGCCCTCATTGCACTTCGTGGCTGAAGGGTCATGAAACAGAAATCAGCACTGCCGGTTTGGACCTTAAAGCTCTAGTACCATATTAGTACTTATTTTAATTTCTTACCTGTAACGCTGTACACCTGAATGTCCCATAACAGGGTTTGTTTCCTTCGAGAAGGTTCAATCGGGTTTAATTAAGAAAAGGAAATAAACTAAACTTAAAGTACACTGGTCTGTGACAGCTCTGTGGGATGTCTTTGGTTGTTACATAATAGGGTTTGTTCAATTTGAGATTTCTTCGGTTGTTACGTAATAGGGTTTGTGTAACTGTGTTAATAATGACGTAATTTTGCTTAGCATGTTTCTTCAGGGCTAGTGGAGAATCCCAACTTGCAACTAATGAGGGTTACGTAATGACGATTCATATGTGATTGTTACCCATTGACGGCACACACATAGGTGTTACATAATGGCGATGCCCACGTGGGATATTACACAATGGCGGTGCACATGTGGGATATTACCTAATGATGGTATATACGTGAGATGCTGCGTAATGGGGACACACACGTGGGATGTTACACAATAACGATGGACACGTGGGATATTACGTAATACTTTAAGAGATTTTTCTTCAGGATTTCATTTTCTTCAAGGTTTTTCCTCAGGGAACCTTAGTATTCCAAAAATGTTTGTCCCTCTTAGGAATCGAAAGATATTTCCCCTCATTGGAATAGTGCACTAGACAGCTGTACCAAGAAAGCCTTCCTAATATTTCGATTCGACAAATAATTTCTAAAGGAAATGTTTCGAAAAATTCATTCATCGTGCGTTTCCTATTTCTGCAGTAATTGACTTGCGGGGGAAAAATATATTATTGGAAATTGCTTACACTTAACGTGCAACTACTTGATAATTAATACCATAGAGGGTATTATCTGATAATATTGGGGATTGTTCTTCTTACGTATTTTAGTAATAGAGTCTTTTACTCTATTGGAATTTAAATGTGCTATCAGAGGTGAAATAAAAGCAAGAGTATCATTATGGCTAGAATATGGTACACTTTCACATACGATCAAAAGTTTATCTAATTCTCAGTGTTTTTGTGCGTATTTTTTCCCTCTCTCCCACCTTGCCCGTGTGACTGAATGTCTGTTTGCATGTCTCTATGCATGACTTTTTGTATTTGTGTCTGACTTTGTATTTTTGATTGTGTTTTTTGTCTCTCTTCCATCGCACCTGTATGACTGAGCGTCTGTTTGCGTGTCTCTGTGTCTGTCTTTGTTTGTTTGTGTGTCTGATTTAGGGTTTTTGTGTGTTATTTTCTCGTTCCTGCCGTGCCTTGTGAATAAGTGACAGTTTGTATGTCTCTAAGACTGTACTTGTAAGTTTGTTTGTCTTACTTTGAGAGCCTGTTTGCATGTCTCTCTGCCATACTTTATGTGTCTGTGTGTCTGACTTTTTGTTTTGTGTTTGTCTTATGTATCTCTTCCACTGCACCTGTTTGACTGAGAGTATCTTCCTATGTCTTCCTATGTGGTTGTATTGTGTTTCTCCAACCGTACTCGTGTGTCTGAGGGTGTGTTTGCATGTCGCGGTTCTTGTCATTGTGTGTTTGTGTGTCTGACTCTGTCCTTTTGTTTGCATTTTTTGTCTTTCTCCCACAATGATTTTGTGACTGAGATTCTGTTTACTTGTCTCTTCGTCTGGCTTTGTGTGTTGGTGTGTCTGACTGTGTGTTTTTGTGTTTATTTCTCGTATTTCTCTCCGTGCCTCTATGCCTGAGCGTCTGTTTGCCTGTTTCTGTGTGCCGTGTATCTGGCTTAGTTTTTGTGCGTGTGTGTTTTCGTCTCCCGCACTATGTATGTTTGTCTCTTCGTCTATTTGCATGTCCCTGTGTGCCTTTGTTTCTGACTTCGTGTGCTTGTGTGTATTTTTATCTCTCTTTCTCTCTGTGCCCATTGGTCTGACCGTTTTTGTGTCTGTCTCTTGGTGCCTTTTTATCTGACTTTGTGTGTTTATGTGTGCTTTTATTTCTCTGTGCTTTTGCATGTGAGCCTCTGTTTGCCCGTCTCCATGTGTATGTGTGCCTAACTTTGTTTTCTTGCATGCGTGTGTATTCTTTGTCTCTGTCTTTGGCTTTATTTTTCTTAGCGTCTATTTGCCTTACTCTCTGTGCCTGTGTGTTTGTGTGTATGTTTTTATCTCCATCTCTGTCTCTCTCTCTCTGTATCCGTGGATCGGACTGTTTGTTTGCTTGTCCTTGTTTCTTGACTTTGAAACAAACGAATCCTACCCGCTCTCTCAAACTTCTTTAAAAATTCTGTTAACCTCTCTCAGATTCTATTATATCCCTTATGATCCTGGTAGCAGTACCTTTGTCTCTGAAAAGTTCTTTTTTTGTTTCCCTAACTTTTGAAAAAAAAAAACATTCTAAACGTTTTAGTTGCTAGTGTACGCCAAAAATAACGGAAACATAACAAAGTAATGCAACAGGATAATTTTACTGAAGTAATGGGGTGTAGAATATCATCATACGAAAATGAATGGTTTGAATTCATATCATAAAATACTTCAGCATGTTTTCTCTTGAGATGTCAAATATTCCATATTTGGGTCACACACAACTTTTAATAGCCTTGCCACAGATTTCATCATTGCTATTATTTGTGTTACATGAGTGTATCCGTTGGTTTTCTATCGATGGTACTAGTAACGTTTGCAGGTGCTTTGCTTTTCATCCATTTTTCTTTATATCCCTCGGTGATATTTTCTATCAATGTCATTTTATTTTACTTCCGACTTCCCCATGTATTATCATATTATTTTTACATATGTTGCAGATTTGGCACCTTGATATGATATTCATTATGAGGTTGGTGCTTCAGAATGCATGTCTTCCTCCTGTCTTCTTTTGATTTTTAGCGCCAGGGAGATGGCAATAGGATCTATCAGCGGGCAATATGCTACCAGTTGCAGTAGCAATGAGTAGGCCTTCGTCATGAGCTAATAGTTATAGGTTCGCATTTTCTTCGAGCACTATCACCTCTAGAGTTACTCTCCCATATCCACCACCGTCAGTAGTGTAGAATTTTTTCGGGGGGATCCAAAGGAATTTTACACCTTACTGTCTAGGCAGCGCAAGAATACATTTTGGAATAAGATCCCTATTAATGCTTGTTTCACAGTTGAAATAATTCTCTTTATGAGTACTCTATACTACGGTAGCTTTATCATGAACGCACAGTTTCTGAAAATACTTCCTCATCACCTTTCAAAATAAGATGTGAGTGTTTATCCCTCCAATGTACAAATTACACTGATTGAAAACGTATAATAGACTAATTATTGTCGATTACCAGCCATAAATTACCTGGGGTAGTCGCATATGAAACCCTGGAAACGACAAATGGCTGGAAATGCCTTAGTTATGATAGTGCAAAGCCAGGGAGTGTCATGAGGTGGGTACATTCTCTAGCCCTAGTGTCAATTGCCAGAAATAATCAGGAAAATACTATCGGGAATTTTCCTGTAGATAAAACGTTCGATTTTAGAGTAAACGGATATTTTTGCCGGAAAATACCCAAAATGTCTTATGTATAATAACACACGCCAGTGGGTGCCGTTTGCCAGAAATTGAGTGTCAAAGGGGTTCCAGGGATGAGCCATAGCGCGTCATGGTGGCGTGATTTGACGTGATTTAGCACGAGGGGGTGGCTAGAGAAAACACGAAACGATTGATTTAAAACATGATTCTTATCTTGAAAATATGCAAAAGATATCTTAGGTATGATGAGGGTACCAGAGGATGCCGTGTACCATCCATAGTTTGCTACGGTGGCGTGAATTGCCGCGGAGAGCATCAAGTTTGGCATAGATTGCTAAAGCACTATCCAATGGATGTAAAGCATAATTCGTATCCAGAAAATATATAAAAAATGCCTTAGGAATGATGGCGATGTCAGAGGGTGCTCTGTGTCATCCAAAGTTTGCTACGATGGCGTGAATGGCCATGGGAGGTATCATGTTGTGGTGTGGATTGCTAAAACACGAACCAGTGGGAGTGTCATGAGAATGACAATATTTATCATAGAGAGGTCAAACGCCACCTATAGTGTGCCACGATGCGTGAATTGACGTGGTGCATCATGAAGGGGTGGCTTGAGAAAAAACCGTTGGGTCTAAGGCATGGTTTTTGTCATAAGAATATCTACATTACAGGGATGTTACTGACTAGCCACATGTTATCACAGTAACGTGAATATTCATTGTCTTGTCTCAAAGAAACGTGGTATTTATATAAAATATCTCGGATATATCTCTTAATATGGCTTAAACTTACCTCTAATAACAATTGCCCCCCTGGAATGGCTTGCTCCAATTAGAGGATCCTTGATCCTCTTTTTCACTTTTTTTCGTTTTGTAGTTTTAATTGCTTTTTTCTGTGATTTCACGGTTTTACTGTGTTATTTTTATTAATAACAATTGTATGTACAAAAATTTGTCTCTTTAAGATTTCTTCTTGGTTAAGTTAGAACTATAATATAATAAATTATGCTGGTATGTTCAATAGACGAAAAATCAATAGCTTTGCTTGGTAGGTACGCGGCTTGGAGACAATTGTTAGGAGACACGCAATCCATTAGTTTTTTGAAACGTTTCCATTCGAAAGCATTCCCAGAATCGAAATATTATGAAGAGTCTAGCTGTCTAGCCATTAGTTCTACTGGGGGAAAATCTCTTTAGAATCCAAAAGCGGACAAAAATATTTGGATTATTAAGGTTCCCTGTGAAAAAAAGTCCTTGAAAGAACATAAAATCTCAAATAAAAAGAACATTGAAAGAAAATTGAAGTCTTGAAGAAAAAATCACTTAATGTATTGCTTAACATCCAACGTATTCACCATTAATAGTTAATAGTCACGTGTGCACCCTCATTACGTAACACCCACGCGTGAACCACCATTACGTAACACCCATTTGTGTGCCCTCCTCATTTACTAGCTAGGGCTCCCCATAACCCTGAGGAAACAAGCTATGTGAGATTACATCATCCTTAACATAGGTAAACACTCCCTACTTCGTAACAACCAAAGAACGCTTGAAGAAAAGTAATAACACATGCGTAACAAACATCTACACGCTTCTTGAAGAAAATTAATAACACCCGCGTCTTAAGGGAATCGCCGTTAAACTTCTTTGTGATCTTAAACTGTTAACGAAGAAAAGAGTAGAGGGTAAATGCATCCTTAAAATTGTTGAGGCATCACTACTATCGTTCTAATGTAGCTTAAAAAGAATATGTCTTCATTATGTGTCACATAAAACCTCTTTCAAAGTCAAGGACAGCGATTCAAGAAAAACATAAACAGGAAAACTCAGGAGAATCTATTAGGGGAGGGAGGCGTGCTCCCCCTATATATTGGAAAATAGATTTTTCGTATCTTTATTAGATGAAATAGACAAAACCTTTATTGCCCTTTTAAATTTTGAAAAAGAACTTTTTTGCATCTTCATAAAAAAGGGAAAAAAACTTGCTTCCTCCTTTACATTTGTGTGCGTTAGGGCCACTGATAGAGTCTAACCCATGTTCTTTTTTCAGCCTGTCATGCCGGGCAGGGAAGATCCTTGACCTAGAGTATATTCTAGACTTCCATTGTCACAACTAATGATCAATTATTTCCAATTTTTTAGCCTAAAATGGCGGTAACAGCAAATTTAATCCCTAAAATACTTGTACTACCTTAAAGATGCGAATAGTATAGTTCATTTTGTATTCATAATATTAAAAATTACTTCTTTTTTGTGTTACTCACTGTCTATAAGCGAAAGAATAAAATTATATGTCATTAAAGTCACTAAAAAATTTACTATGCTTTTGTTATTAATTATAATTGTTAATATTCATTTATGATTTATGATAATTGATATCTGGGATACATAACCAATCTTGTTTCACTCCGAATGGTGTCTCTGATACTATCAGGTGGCCTTCAAGGAGGGTGTAAAACCTTGCTTATAGAGTTTTTGTTTTCCTCGCTGCTTTAGTGCTTTCTTTGTGGCTATGTAACCTGGCAGCTTCTCAGTTTATTATTTTCATTTTATTGATTAGTTTATTCTCAGTCCCGTCTAATTCCTGTGTTTTATTTTAGAATCCCCTGGTTCAGTAGATGGTATTCGTTCAGGTATGAAAATAAACCCTTTTTTCTATTTTGGTTTGCTTCCTCTTCTTTGCCTGAACAAAACATAAGCGAAAATTATAGGTGAAAATTGAAATTCTTTCATCTCCAAATGTGCTAAAATTTAAAGGCTATAAATTTGTTCTCGCTTCCAAGAAAGATTGAAATATATTAGGACTGAAATAGAATCGTGGGTGGTTATGGCATATTTTGTAGCTTCAGTATATTCTACGCCATTACTGTCCAACGCTCACATTTTTATATTTGATAAATTTTAAGCATTTGGGGTTGTGAGAAAAACAATTTTTTTCACTGTTTTGCATTTGGAATAAGTAGTGTCTTAAAAGAATTTGATTTGATAGTCTTATACAACTTTTTGTAGTTTTCTCGGAACTTTTAATCAGTTATCCTCTTTCTTATTTACAAACGTTCTTTTGAAGTGCCATTATCTCCAATTATGGCGAACTGTATAAGTCACAAAATTTATTCCTGCTACCCAGAAAAATATTAATTTCTTATGTAGGACTGAGACTAAGGCATGGGTGGTCATGATGCATCTTCTGACTTTACTCCACGTCACGACTACCCTGCGATTTTATTTTTAATATTCACAAATTTTATTTTAAATTTAACCAGATAAAAGATTTTTACTAAAATAATTAATTTTAATGTTCCTATTTAACTTTGTTTAATTTTCCATAGCTTTTTTTATCAACTTTAATCCTTTCTGTTTACTTTTTTTCTTATTGCTAGCACCTTCCACTGTGGTAAAGTATATAAGGTATAAATTTGTTCATGCTACCCAAAAAAAAATGAAATTTTCGAGGAATTAAATGGAAATACAAAAGATTACGACATATTTTATGATTTTTTAATATTTATAACATGGCGGCCTTCCGCTGTCATTTTTCATTTTAACCAATAACATTTATTTTACAACAAGGCAGTCTCCAGGAAGGGAGGAGGGTTCTCCGGTCCTTACTTCCCCTCCAAAAAATCTCCAAACATAAGAAAAACGAACATGAACAATTATTGCTGAGTTTTAAAGTGTCTTTTGAAAACTAAAGCGTTTAAAAATAATTAATGTTAATGCTCTAATTGAACTTTCTTTAGTTTCCAATTCCGGTGGGTCTTTTAATTAATTTTTGTCCTTCTCGTTTCATCTTTTTATGATTTTTTTTTTTCTTCTGATTTTTGTCTTATTTTTAATGAATGAGGTAGAAGTTTGTTCCTGTAGCTCTATTGAAACTTTCTAGGACTGGAATGAAAGCACAGGAGTCTTATGATTTAAATTAGGTTTCGTCAATTTTTAACAAATTTGAATTATTTGTGGTAGCGAGAAAAAAGTAAATGTCTATATTATCTAGTGCATTTGGAGATAAAAGTGTTTTCTTGAAATTTCTTTTTTAAATATTCTTGTTCAACTATCTTTATTCTTCGGCAAATAATTTAATCAATTTTCATCCTTCTTACTTGTAAATACGTTTTTCAAACAGTTCGTGGTAACGAACTGTAGTAAGGAGCGACCCGGCTCAATAGTAAACGAAACTCTAAAAAACGGAATTTCGATGCTAAAATATACATCAAAAGAATGATATTTTCATGCTGATTTTAAATATATAAGTTTCATCAAATTTAGTCTTTGTCATCAAAAGTTACGAGCCTGGAAAAATTTGCCTTATTTTAGAAAATAGGGAAAAACACCCCTTAAAAGTCACATAATCCTAATGAAAATCATACCATCGCATTCGGCGTATCAGAGAACCCTATAGCAAAATATTCAAGCTCCTATCTACAAAAATGTGGAATTTCGTGTTTTTTGCCAGAAGACGTATCACGGCTGCGTGTTTATTTATTTGCTTTTTGTTTTTTTTCCCAGGGGTCATTGTATCGACCAAGTGGTCCTAGAATGTCACAAAAGGGCTCATTCTAACGGAAATGAAAAGTTCTAGTGCCCATTTTAAGTGACCAAAAAATTAGAGGGCACCTACGCCTCCTCCCACGCTCATTCTTTCTCCAAAGTCAACAGATCAAAATTTGAGATAGCCATTTTGTTCCGCATAGTCAAAAACCATAATAACTATGTCTTTGGGAATAACTTACTCCCCCACAGTCCCTGGGGGAATGGCTGCAAGTTACAAACTTCGACCAGTGTTTACATATAATAATGGTTATTGGCAAGTATACAGTCGTTTTCAGGGGATTTTTTTTTGGTTTTGGGGGTGGGGTTGAGGGGAGGGGGCTATGTGGGAGGATCTTTCCTTGGAGAAATATGTCATGAGGGAACAGAATTTCAATGAAAAGGGCGCAGAATTTTCTAAAATTACTATAAAAAAAAAAAATGAAAAAATAAACATGGAAAAGTTTTTTCAATTGAAAGTAAAGAGTAGCATTGAAACTTAAAACGAACAGAGATATTACGCATACGAGCGGTTCCAAAAATACTTTAGCATAAAGAGTGAGGTATTTAGGAGGAGATAAATACCTCGCTCTTTATGCTATAGTATTTTTAGTAATTTCAACTATTTATTCTACGGCCTTTCTGATTCAGGGGTCATTCTTAAAGAATTGGGACAAAACTTACGATTTAGTGTAAAGAACGAGGTATTAACGAGGGTACCAACCCCCTCATATACATAACAAAAATTAAAAAATATAAAAGTTTGTTACGTAAGTTAATTCTTAAGTTACGTATATTTTTTACCAATAAAAAAAATCGTTAAAAATTAAAATTTATAGTTGCCTTTTTATGTAACCGAAAAAAATTGCATGGCAACTAGGCCTCCTTCCCCATCCCCTATTTCTCAAAATCGTCTGATCAAAACTAAGAGAAAGCCATTTAGCCAAAAAAGGAATTAATATGCAAATTTCATTTTAATAATTTATGTGTAGAGAGCCAAAATCAAACATGCATTAATTTAAAAACGTTCAGAAATTATATAAAAAAAACTAGTTTTTTTAACTGAAAGTAAGGAGCGACATTAAAACTTAAAACGAACAGAAATTACTCCGTATATGAAATGGGTTGTCCCTCCGCAATCCCCCGCTCTTTACGCTAAAGTTTGACTCTTTGCCACAATTCTGCTTTTTAAAACAATTAAAAGCTTTAACGTAAAGAGCGAGGGATTGCGGAGGGGACAACTCATTTCATATACGGAGTAATTTGTGTTCGTTTTAAGTTTTAATGTCGCTCCTTACTTTCAGTTAAAAAAAACTAGTTTTTTTATATAATTAATGTTAAAACTAAAGCATTGGTGGTCATGTTGCCCTATGTGTGAAGAGATAGATAAATCTTTGTATTTTTTTTTTTTTAGGAATATAGGGAATTGAGGGAGTTGCGTTTGGAAATGTTTGGTAGGGAGGTTGAGGGGAGAGATTGAATTTTGGAAATTTTGAGAAGTAGCTGTTATCTAAATATAATAACATTAGAAAGTTCATCCGACAGTATTTTTAATGTATAGTGCATTTGGAGTTAAAAACATTTTTTTTTAAGAATGTGTTTTAATCTCCTTATTTAATCTTTTTTAATCTTTGCTAAATCTATTAAATCATTTTTTATCCTTCTTACTTGTAAATAAGTTTCTTATGTTAAAACTAGAGCATTAGTAGTCATGTTGTGGAGAGATGGTACATACGAATTATAGTGACCACACTTTTATTCTTGATTTGTTGTAAAACTGGCTTCTCTGTGTGTCCTGGGAGATAACTAGCTTAACTCGAGTGAGATAAACTATTATACAGGTATATTTTAATTAAACGTTTAATATATAGAGTTGGTTAGGTTAGGTATATAATAAAATGTGTTCTGGGTAGCCTGATTTCCCCAATTCTCTATTGTAGGTAGCAAATTACTGAGTAATATGATACTTTTTAGACTGAGAGATGCTGTAGATAAAGTTTTAAGGGAAGAACAATGCGGTTTTAGAAAAGGTAGAGGATGTGTCGACCAAGTTTTCACTCTTAGGTTAATAATTGAGAAGTCCCTTCGTTGTCAAACACCTTTGGTCCTCAGTTTTATCGATTATGAGCAAGCTTTCGATTCTGTTGATAGAAGAGCGTTAACAAAGGTCTTGTCGTTATATGGTATACCAGAAAAATACATTAAAGTGATTTGTGCTATGTACGAGAATAATACTGCTGCGGTTAAGGTAGGAAACGAGGTTAGCAACTGGCTTTGTATTAAATCAGGAGTTAAGCAGGGTTGTGTTCTATCCCCCCTTTATATGGATCATTTTGATGGACTTCGTCTTAAGGAGCACAGGAAAGGCAATTGGAGACCACGGAATCAAATGGGGAGGAAAAACGCTCCTGGACTTAGATTATGCTGATGATTTAAGCATATTAGATGAAAGTGTGAGCAAAATGAATGAATTTTCAGAGGTTTTGCGAGTTCAGGGTGCTAAAATAGGCTAGAAAATTAATGTTAAGAAGACTAAGTCACTAAGACTAGGAATAAGTGAAGATGAACAGGTGACATTAGGTAACGAAAAGATTGATTAGGTTGGGAGCTTCAGTTACCTTGGTAGTATTGTTAGTAAAGATGTGGGAGCAGTGAAGATGTTAAAAGTAGAATAGCTAAGGCTCAGGGTGTTTTTTCACAGTTAAAAAAAGTTTGGAAGAATAGAAAGATAAGTCTGCAAACCAAGATTAGAATATTGGAAGTTACAGTGATGACAGTGGTCAAATATGGCTCTGAAGCATGGGCGCTCCGAAAAGCAGATGAAAATTTACTAGATGTTTTTAAGAGAAATTGCCTACGGATTGTTCTGGGTACCCGGCTGACTGACCGTATTTCAAACAGTAGGTTGAACGAAAAATGTGGTCCGCTTTCTAGGGCTATAATGAAAGAAAAGTTGAGATGGCTAGGCCACGTTCTACGGATGAAGGATGACAGATTACCGAAGATTGTCCTTTTTGGCCAACCGCCTGGGGCTACACGGAAAGCAGGTCGTCCTTGTCTGGATTGGGAGAATGTCATAAATAACGATTTAAAGGAAATGGGAACTTCCTGGGAGGGTATAAAGAGGGAGGCTTTAAATAGATTAGGTTGGAGGAGGAGCGTGCGTAGCAGTGTTGGCCTCAGGCATCTTGGTGCTGCAGTGAGTTATTAGTAGTCACTATATGGAAATGATGTTTTTTTTTCTGACAGTAGCACCAATTTCTACTCTTGTAGCTTTTTCTTACTCTTTGGTCAGGTTTTCTCTCCATTTCTGAGAGACTTGTTTCCACAATCTTGACATGTCAACCCACTACAAGTTGGTGGAACACTTTTGGTTTAATAATGTTTTAACAGCATATCTGCCAAAGAACTCCATGATGTACGTTTCCTCTTCAAAAAATAATATTCAATGTACGGCATAGAACACATATCTTACTGATTGTCACGAATATGTTTCTGCAGTAACACCATTTCAGAATGTTAAACTATACTAAATGATCCAGTTTAGAACCTTGACTCAACTTTTCATTAAGAAGGCTATTTTAAAAAATATATTTCTGATCAAAAACTTTTATTGTGAGTGTGTTAATTGTTTATTATTTTCTTTGCTGAAGACGGCCCTTAGATATAGGGTAAAAACATTCAAATAGGTTTTGTTCGGTCATTATTTTCTCCTCTTTGTTTGGATCCAGTTTAGTTGTCATGAAGTTCTAGGACTCGTGTATGGTGAGAACTTGAATAGGGGAATAAATGCGTGTTTCACCTATCTAATATTACTATCAACGACCCGTTTGAAGAGCTTCTTTCCAGTCAAAAAGCTCTTACGAAACACTCTTGAGTCAAAGGCGACAAGCATATTCACGTAAAAAACGCATAAAGGAAACGCAGATGTACTGGAAAAGTTACTTAAATCTATCAATAAGCTTAAGTTTGGGTGGGGGAAGGGAGAAGGAAGCACGATTTTCTTGGCGGAAAGACGTGAAACAGATCACAGACGTGGTATTTGAGAAAAAAAAAGGTAAACGGGGCAACAGCTTGGCATTTGGGATACTTCTAAACGATATGATTTATTGAAATATTCGGAAAAAAGTCTGGCAGGTTTCCAATCGAAATAAAAAAACACCTGTCAGGTATACAAACACTAAGAACAGTAATCTAAAGATTTTTCAAATATTAGTGCCATAAGAAATTATTAGATGCAAAATATTTAACAGGAGCATCTTCCACTTGAATTTTTTTTTTTACAAATATCAACATAGGAGTATTTAAGAGGAGGGCAGCCAGCCCCCTCCTCGTGTCTTTTTCTCAAAATATATCCAATCAAAACTTTGAGATCGCCTCTTGATTAAAATAAGAACAGCCAATCCTTCCACCCTTAGAAGAACCTTGCAGCTCCAAAAGTATCAGTTACTCACTCTAATTTTACGCTCTTTCTAGGGCCAGAAATTGTATCTGGTGGTCGCCTTAAGCAGACTTTGGATAACCCTTCTTTCTCTGCGCCCCTTCTTAATAAATTAATTTCTATTTATAAATTTCTTCACCCAAAGCTCTGAAGGAAACTACCAATCAATGAATTTCGTAGCGTAATTGACTGATGCGATTTAGTTCCTTCGTACTCGAAATTCGGTGACACCTTGATTTTATTTTTAAATTTGATAAGGGTAAAAAAGAGGAGAAAATATTGTATTCCGTGTTATTTAATAAGCCTTTCTCAATGGTTTTCTTCAGATTTGATTGGTTTAGTCTGGGGTGTTTTTGCAGTTCCAAGAAGGTTGTTTCCACTGCCCAAACGTAGTCACCGAGAAAAAGGAGTTTGTTGTAAAGCTTATAACTACCGAGTATTTCTAATAGAATAAAATACTCTTGAATAATTAATTAAGCCTCAGGTCTGTGGTACTATAATTCTTAGTCAAAGTTAAAAATAAGGTAAATTCTGCTAATTGGATTATAAATGTGAGTACTACTATTATAATTTTCATTTAATCAGTCCACGTATTTCAAATAGAATGCAAGAGTAAATTATATGCTTCTCACGTGAGCTACGAACCTGGAATAATCTCGATTGATCAGACAAAATTTATCAGATCGACTCAAAACAAGATATTTACTAGTTATTCTTTTTAACAAGAATGAGTACTACTTAGACCTTAGTTAAAGTTTAACTTTAACAGGGAAGATCCTTGACTGAATTTTCCTAGACTGAAAAGAACTTTAAATTCTTAGTTCGTCTAATAACACTTTAGTTCAAATGATAATCTACCGGTATTTATTTTAAGAATTAGTAAAGTCAAAATCCAGTCTGGATGAGGTAGGTCTAGATTGGCTTCGTAAAATCTTGGTAGGTTAAGCAGGGTATTGGACTTTGATCTAGTAGACCTTTTCGGATAAATTCTCTCTAAGAGTGGAGTAAATAGCACTATCTTCATATCTTCTCACACAGAGGTCACAATTCCTTACTGCCTCTTCAACCTGGCAGTACATGTTTCAAAGACACTGCCTTGTCTCAGTTCTTTAAGGTCTTTACAGCTCCTATTTGGGCCTGAGGATGACTCCACTAACCAGTTTGTTTAGTTAAAATGATCTTAGATTGGTACGTCTGTTTTCTTTTGTCAGAATCCTCCACTGCAAACAGCAAGTCATCCATGGGGATGAAATGGAGGTCTCCTAACCTTTTACAAAAAATGATTCTTTCCTTCCTAAATTCGAGATTTCTGGTTCTTAGCTCAACTCAAAAAGTCAAATCTTGGAAATTTTTCCGTATCCTGGGATTCACCTCTCTTGGCATCTGGATCTGTGGGTGGCGGACCCATCCTAATTTCCCATGGCAGCACTTCCTTCCCAAGTGCTGGTCTTAGCAAGTTCCACTGCCAGAACTTGCCCTCCAGAAGATCCAGTGTCGGCCCCCCTAAAACTGTCCCGCCTTTGGGGCCACTCGCGCTTGGACCGGCTCTTTTATCATGACCTCATCCAGTTTACCATGAATAGATTCGGAAGTCAAGTATCTATCTCTGCCAGGCCTGTTCCCTCTCATGGAGGGAAGACCCCCTCGGTAGTCTTAGTACTAAGGTCACCAATATCCGATGTTTAGTTAGTCCCGGGAATGCTTAGACTAACTAATGTTGGCAAACATCCCTCAGAGGGTATAGTCAACCCAGCTTGGCTCGACTGTTTTTGCATACCTCCCTTAAGCCTTTCACCTTTTCCATAAACACTTTGGGGAGCATCTTGGCTTAATAGACTATTCTCCAATTTCATTATTTCCTTTACTGCTACTCCAATCTGTCAACACTCTGTTTGGAATTTTTCCATATCCTCTTTACTTATAAAAAAATTAATTGGAACTTTATTCCCTAATGGTGCTAAATACTCCACTTCCAACTCGTCTATATTAATAGACCAAATTTGCTGAACAACAGGGTTACGGCTCAACATTTATCGGTTCTGTGAATTTTCTCTGGAGTTAGTTCTTTTATCTCTAGGGCAAGAAGTGTGTCTCAATTGAACCACCTCTTGCTCCCAAAATACCTAGCGAAATAGTACTAAAAAAAAATTCTTAAGCCACAGACGAAGACTCATAAGAAAAGCAGAAAAAAATCTAGAATGGTAAACACCATCAAAATTACTACTCAAATCAAATCATTTCGAACCTTTTCCCCACCGTTAGGCCAGAAAAAACCGCCAGACAATTCGACAATTGTACTGAGATAGCCGTTTTACATTTGATTTATTGGAAAAAGGGAACTTTTACTGAAATTGAGCTACTAAAAGAAGGAAATTTATTAAGCATAATACAAAGGCCTTTCTTACACCTTCATTTAAGCTACTGTTAAAATTACTTGAACTCCAAAAGTATCACCTGTCCATCATTACATCCAGTACTAAAATTACTACATCTTAAAAACTACCAGTTGTATGCTACTACGACCAACATTATAATAACTAAAGCTTCAAAGATACTGAATCACACTGACATCAGATTTGAAGAGAGAGCATTTATTGTAATTACACTTCACACTTTTACAGTTGAATAAAAAGAGTTGATTCTTGGTCATAAAATTCGTAGATAACTGTCAAAACAAGAGGGCTTAATGAAGGAATGACTTGCCACTAGTAGATACTAGATGGAGATATTCTATACATTCTATGTTCAGTAGGGGGACATGCATGAGTCACTTCAGAAAATATCTGGAGTTTCTGTCAACAAGGTAATAGCAGATAACTTCGAAGACCACACTGCCTTTCCATGACGAAAGTAAAACAGTTTAAAATAGGGATGATACCTTTTTATTGACAGTGAATAGATATAAAATTATTTAACTGGATATTTCGAACACATATACAGTGTTCATATACACAGTTTTACTGCTGATGATGAACACTGTATATGTGTTCGAAATATCCAGTTAAATAATTTTATATCTATTCACTATCAATAAAAAGGTATCATCCCTATTTTGAACTGTTTTACTTTAGGTAATAGCAGTGGTTTTGTATAGGACTCTGAAAGGATTATGCTTGCAGACCTCTTAGAATGTCGAAAAACACTAGGTATTTCGCTGAAAATGTGTCGTATATATGGGGAAATGTGACCAATCAAGTATGACAGTTTTGTTATACTGTTTTGTCTCAATTGGATAGATAAGTAAGGTCAGTACCTCGTTCAAGGGCTCGTTTATCTCAAGTGCTGAAGCATGAGGTCATTTAATTTGTTTTTTTAACCAAATAATTAACTCTATAACTATAGCAAATGGGGATTTGTATAACTCAATAACAAATTATAACGATAAATTCATTATCATTTCTTTTGCAAGTAGACGAACAGAAAGATTATGCCTCCTTAATTGGTAATTCAGCTTACATTTGGGCCGTAAACCGTAGACTAATTGTGGACAGGAAGTTATTATTTTGTCGTTTCTAAAATGTCGGTTTTAATTTCAATACTTTAGCATTCCTATTGATAATAGATTGATAATTGATTGATAATAAACTTATTTATTTATTTATTTTGTTTTCACTGTCTTATATATATCTGATCGAAATATACAAACTTTTCGATCTGTTTTCACTGACTTATTCCCATTTGAACGTCTATTCCTACTGAGAACGATCGATGCATATTTGATCGAAATATCCGAACTTTTCTATCTGTGTTCACTGTCTTTTAAATGGACTTATTCCCATTTGAACGTCTACGTGTTCGTCATAGAAAAGCAGTGGTGGTCTTGGAATTAATACATAATTTAAGGCACTCCGTATATAAAGATGGGTCATCAAGAGATCCCAGGTTCCTTGAACAACCGTCTAGAAGGATGGAGGAGCGACTATAAGCTGTTCATCGACCTTGCTGGAGGTAATTCTGAAAATTAGATCCATTATGGTAGAAAACTAGCAAGGAGTTACAAAATTGTGGGTATTTTCGAATGCACCTCTTAATTATGGATGGTAACGTCTGACAGCCGGCAAAATATACTGTAAGGAGGGGAAAATAAATATCATTTTGTTCACCACTAACTAATTTTTTTGCTGGGGTTGGGTTCACAGAAATAATGGTTCTTTATCGCCTGAGCCTTGACTCAGTTTATTAAATAGGTTCATAATAATAAACAATCATTGGAGCACACAATTACTGCTGTAGGCTTGTCGCAATGTTACCTGCTCGACAGGGAACGAAAATCTTAACAACGGTCGAGATTTCCAGTGGTCTCTTGGTTTCCAAACAGAAGTGTGTCTTCGAAAAAGAAATAAAAGAACAACAAAAACAACTCGCAAAGTCGCTCTAACCAGAGCAACACATCTGTAAATAAATATCCTTACAAGGTCAGTGTTTTGAATACTTTTTATATAAAAAATTCTATTTTTGAAATTAGTATTTCTGAATTTGTTGATTTTATTTAAAAAATAAGTTTGTTGATCTTGCCTTGGTAGTTTAGTTAACACCAATCTGTACTTATCGGTTATATAATAAACACTCCAAAAGTAAAGTTTGGTTAATGCTAATGAAATGAAACAAAATCTGATGAAAATGTAACACTTTAGTAACCAAATTATGAAAACTACCACAAAGACTTATGGAATGGGGGGGGGGGTGAGAGCACAGTACGTTAAATACTTAACCTAACCTAGGTGTCTTTTTTGCCCCTCAACCCCAAAAAAACGTTCAGAAATACCTATCACAGAGTGAAAAACCCGGTTTGCCTAGCGAGCCAAAGGACTTGTCTTTTATAAAGAAGTTGCTTGACTAGTTTTTGTCTTAGGAGCGCGTCACAAATTCTTGAGTGTTTATTTAATAACCGATAAGAACACACTATCCTTAAGAACTCCAGTTCCCATGATTCTTCAGTTCCCACGAAAACTTGAGTTCGTTTTCCATGTACATGCCAAGAACTTATATGATTTTTAATTTTAGATACCGAAGTGCTGAATGCCTTGAACTGGACCGAAAAATTAGATAGTGTCTTTAAGCGAAATCATAGACAAGATCCCTCTATTTACTGGCAATACTTTGCAAGCTCCCATGGACTACTCCGCATTCATCCTGCTTTCAGGTAACAAGTAAACCCTTCAGAAAATGTTATATTTGCCTGTCCCTATTTCTATCCCTTTCACTTAAATATGTTTGCAAGCTCCCATGGACTACTCCGCATTCATCTTATATACTTATATATGTATATATATATGTACATATGTATGCTTATATATGTTACTGTGAATGCTCGAAATCTGGTTAATATCGATATTCACCGGTGAATGCCTGAAATACTTTTATTCTCCTTAGATATTGTCAGCTTTGTCAGTCAAGTTTTTTGGTTTTATGGAAGGTTCGATGGAAGCTTAGGTTAGGTTGGGTTAGGTTTCTAACTCATTTCTAAGATTCATAGCTTTATTTAACCTAACCTAACTTTAACTTTTACTATCAAAGCTCGCATAATACTGAAAAAGTTGATTTGCTAATCTAATTGAATCCAAGCAGAAAAAAAGGAATTACGGACATTCACCGGTGAATTTGGACACTAACCAAATTTTGGGTTTCAGGTAGCAAGTAAAACCCTTCGGAAAATGTAATGTTTGCCAGATATTCACAGGAACAAAAATATACTAACATTGTAATTTTCTATCCCTTTCACTTATATATGTTACTGTGAATGACCGAAATCTGGTTAATATTGACATTCACCAGTGAATACCCGAAATATCTTTTATTCTAGTTGGATTTAGCCAGCGTTGTCAGTCAAGTTTTTTAGTTTTATGGAAGGCTCGATTGTGAGAGGTTGGGTAGATAAGGTTTGGCTGGGTTAGGTTTCTAACTCAGTTCTGAGATTTTTAACTTCATTTAACCGAACTTTACCTAACTTTTACTATCAAAGCATGCATAACACTGAAAAAGCTGATTCGCTAAGCTAATTGAATTCACGCAGAGAAGAAGGAATTTAGGACAATCACCGGCGAAATTGGACATAAACCACATTTTGGGTATTCACAGTAATATATATACTTAACTATTTCTGTGATTTTCTAATATGTTTGGCCTGGTATTTAGCCCTCTACTGGTAATAGGTGAGAATAAAAAATAATAGTATAAAAATGATATATCTATTGGATCTCATATATTCTTCTAGGAAAAGAACTCTTTACTGTACTCCTTACTCCTTACTTTCTCTGTACATATGTACAACAATCATGCCAATTCTCCTATTTTGTGTCTGGTCACATATTGAAATTAAATAAAAAAATTTAGATGAAACTAAAGTGTGACGCTAAACTTTTTAACGACCAGAAAAATTGAGGTGGGAAACCACCCCGTTAGCTCGCTACTCTCCGTGCTAAAGTCTAATGATCACTTTACTAAGAGGATGAACCATATTTACAACACATGGAAACTTCATTATAAAAAACTATAGGTTTACGGAGACAACCCTCTCGCACGTTACATAGTTGATACATAAAAAGATCTTATTGTTGATTTTGTGTTTTTTTTTCTCGTCCTAGCAATGCTATTTGTAGCTGCAAAAACATGTGCTCTAAGGAATTCTATTCATCATAACTATCATCACATTGCTCAAGGCCGATCTGTTGGACATTTTGACCTGGGACTGCTCATCTAGAGTGGGTTCCTGCTAGACGGGTCAAATATCAAATTTAAGAGATTAATTGCTTTTCTTTTAACTAAAGGTGAAGCTGAATTTTTGCGGTAATCATCCGACGGTCGGTGTCTTCGGGTTCGACAGCTCGGTAAGAGTGGCAACCTGATCTGACAACAGCCATCGTCGGCATATGAGGATGCAGTCGAGAAATTTTTTGTTGATCTATCATTGTCATAATATGCATAATGGCTATATCCGATCTCTGGAACCAAGTGTTTGAACTGTGTAAGATTGTGGGCTAAGCAGCCATTTAGTAGCCTCTCTATTAAAGCAGCTTCTCAATTTGTCCAATGTCACGACCCCCGTGACTAAAGCCCGCAGGCCTGACTCATTTAAAGCACTATCAGTCACGACCCCAAGGATTATGAGGTATTCTTATGGTGATACTGAAAAGAACTCAGAATCCAATATGTAATAGAAATTGTCCTCATCTTCTTCATCGGAGTTATGTGTGGGGCGTAACAAGTAACGGTTATTTCTCAAGTTTCACCTTGAGCCTTGCTTTAAGAAGCCTAGGTGCTTCTACTAAGAACGACATGAGGGTCTTTTTTTCCAGCGCTATTCAGAACTGGCCAACACCTCTTCTTATCTGGCTGCTATCAGACAAGAGCAGAGTTTGCTCTTCACCGGATTCTTTCTTCTTCATTTCGGGGAAGGTTTGGTTCAGTGACCCAGGTCTTACATGGATTAATCAATTTTAACGACCAGCCAAAAAAATAATTACTACAAGGGGAAATTTTTTCGTCAGGAATATCAAGTAGGGTATGACCCATGATAGGTAATGAGGAATTTTCGTAGTCACTTATATTGTTTTAAATAAGTGACTACTTATATAAGACCGATTTCCAGAATCGGTCAGAGCGGCAGTAAGTCTGGCATCATTCAAGAGAATGGCTAAATTCCATTTTTTAAAAAGGAGAGAAGTGTGATAAGAGGAAAGGGTATTTATTTATTTAGTATTTAATATTAATTATTTTGTTTTTTTACCCCCCCCCCCCCCCCAGGGATTTTTTTTTCTTCCTTCAAAATCATTTGAAGAAATGATTTAGCAGATACATGGTGGTTAGAATTGCGGCCACAGTCAGGACTCTTTTGTCTTAAGAGTGGCCGTTGATGGTAAATTCTTTGTTTAATTTATATGTTTTGGATGAAAATAAAAAATGTCTATGTCTGTCTATGTCTATATAAATTTGGATTTCTTTCAATTATTTTGCTGCTATGCTTCGTTTCATTATTGATTTTTCTTTCTTATTTTTTGTTTCTTTTTTATAGTTACAAAAATTTTAGCTTGCATCTCATTGGACGTTTGGATTTATAAGTTCATCTTAGCCTACTAAAAAATTTAAGAAAAGAAGTATGAATTCAATCATTAGACAAGGGGCATCAGCTCACAAAATTGTAGGGGGTGAATTTTTTTTTTCAATTTTGTTTCAAAATGAAGCAAAAAATGGTGTTTTTTAAAAGCTTGGGAGAAAGGGGAAATTTTTTCTTCAAATCGGAAGGCAAAAAACTATCCCAAGGGGTAGCCCTGCAGTAAGAAGAGCCAACTTTCAGTAAGCAAATGTGTGTTAAAATTTATTGTTATCAATTCTTTATTTATGATTAATTTTTACCCTTTGCTAATATAAATGGTGATGAAAGCTTGAATAGTTTGGCCACTATTAAATATTGTAATCATGAATTACACCAGTAATGCTGTTGCACCTATAAAGTAAGAAATCAAATAGAAAAAAAAATGTTTATTTGAGTTGACTCATCGACTTCGTCTAAAAATTTATGTTCATTTTTTTTGCTTTGCACATTCTTACAATTTTTCAGGGGATATAATAGCATGATGCAAAGTTTTGAAATCATCTAGGAATTTGTTAAATTTCAACAGTTAAATATACACAACAAAAAAGGATATTACAACACAGTAGTTTTCAATTTCCGTGGAAAAGTAGGGAAGGTACCCATGACCTACCCACATGGTGCCTCTTAAGAGACCAAATATAACTTTTGGTAGTAAGATTTTATTGGCCATTAGAATTCTCTAAAAAACCCTTTTTCTTTATAGGTGGACGACAGCGGCGCATGTGCCGGATCTCTATGACGCCAGAAAGCGCCTATGGTTTGCACAGACACTTTCCTCTCCCAAAGATATAATAATTCTTCTTGATGTGTAAGATATTTCAGTTTTTGAAACACTTTAAGGCTCAAATTAGTTTAGTTAAGAAATTCTTGAATTGTCTTAGCTATATATTTTACAGGAGAAGCATTAATTTTGAAAAAAATAAATGTCATTTAAAGTAAACAAACCTTACTGCTTTAATTTCACTATTGAATCCAAAAACAGAGCAAGGTGGTTACTATTTTATGGAGCAGCAATTGAATTTTTTTTTATTCTGATTAATATATAAGTGAGGCTCTTATCATAGGCATCACAATGGCACTGCCTATGAACAACCGAAAAGGGCTCATTCGATTGGAAATTGAAAATTATTGGGCTTCTACCCTTTTTAATAGTTGAAAATTATTGGAAGGCAGCTAACCTCCCTTCCACGCCCAACCTTTTACCAATGACATCCAGCCGAAACTTTGAGATAGTCATTTTGTTAAACGTAGTTTAAAAGTCCGGAAATTATATCTTTGATAATAACACCCCCTTCTTTCCACAGCCCTCCAGGCAAAGGCAATAAGTTATACCTGGGGGGCACATAAGGTTTTTTTTTTATAGAGAGTGCTGTTTTAGAAACTTCAAAAAAGGCTCATTTGATTGGAAATTTGAGAGCTATTGCCCTTGTTAATCGTCGAAAGTGATTGGAAGGCGAGTGCCTCTCCTCATCCATCATTCTCCCAAACACTTCCGGTCGATATTTTGATATAGCCATTTTATTCAACGTCATAGAAGGGTCCAGAGGTTGTGTGTTTGAGGATAACAACCCCTTCCCCCCACAGCCCTGAGAGCTAAGGTTGTAAGTTATGCCCTAGGGAAATATAAGGTTTTTTTTTAGAAAGTGTTGCGTAGAAACTTAAAAAGTGCTCATTCGATTGGAAATTTAGATGGCTAGTACCATTTTTAATAGTCAAAAGTAATCACAGGTAAAATCACAGCCCCCTCCCCCCAAATCCATTATTTCCCCAAATACTTCCGACCAAAATATTGATATAGCCGTTTTGTTCGACTTATTTAAAAGGTCTGGACATTATGTTCTTGAGGATGACACCCCCCCCCCCACTGCAGACCTCAAGACAAGGGTTATAAGTTAAGCCCTTGGGGCATATAAAGTTTTTATAGAAAGTGTTAACTTCAAAAAGGGTTGGGTCATCCGATCAGAAATTGATAGTACTAGTGCCCTTTTAATTAGCCTAAAGTGATCAGTGGGCGACTGACCCCCTTCCCCGCCCATTATTTCCCCAAATAATTCCAATAAAAATTTTGAATTAGCCATTTTGCTGAACATATTTGAAATATCCGGAAATTATGTGTTTGAGGATAACAAATTCCCTCAGCCCTCAAGACAGCAGTTGTAAGTTGTGCCCTGGTGGCAAATAAGGTTTCTATAGAAAGCATGGCCACAGTAACTTCAGAATGGGCTAATTGGAATGGTAATCAGAATTTCTTGTGCTTTTTTTAAGAGTCAAAGTGATTGGAGGGCAGCCCCCCCCCCACTCAGACACACGTCGTATTGTCTCGAAAAGTATCTAATAGGTATTTTAAGATAGCCATTTTATTCAACATAGTCTAAATATCATATAAAAAGGGTTTAGGGGTAAAACAAACCCTAGAGCCTAGGGCTAGGATTTGTAAGTTATTCCAAGGGAGTGTTTAAGGTTATTATGCATGAGGTGGCTGTATAAACTTTAGAGGAGGCTCATTTGATTAAAAATTGGAAGTTCTAGTTATCTTTCGAGAGTCAAAGGTGATGGAGGGTAGCTACCCCCTGACTACCCTTCTTCACCAAATGAATCTGATTAAAATTGTAAGATAGTAATTTTCCTAAAAAAAAATCCAAAGAGCTGAAACAATGCATCTAGGGTTGATACAACCCCACAGTGCTCTGGGGATAGGATTGTAAGTCATGGCCTGAGATCATATAAGATTATTATGGAATGGGTGGTCTCATAAACTTCAGATGGGGCCTATTTGATTTGAAATCAAAAATAATAGTGCCTTTTAAGAATTGAAAGTATTTGAGAGTAAACAGCCCCCCACGCTCAACATTTCCCCAAAGACAAGCCAATCCAAACTTGGAGAAATTAATTTTGTTTAGTTTAATGGGTCTGGAAATAATGTCTTTGAGGAAGACATCCCTGCCCCCAAAGCTCTCAGGGAAAGTGTTGCAAGTTATGGCCGGGGGAACATAAGGTTTTTATAGAAAAGGTGGCTGTATGTCCCTTGGAGGGGACTTCTTGGATTGGTAATCTGAATTTCTAAAGCTCGTTTTAAGATTAAAAGTGATCAGAAGGTAGTTACCCCTCCCCCCCCCACACACACATTATATTTTCCCGAAATACATCGAATACAAATTTTTGATAAGGTCATTTTATTCAAAATAGTCCAGAGATCACATAATAAGGCTTTTGGGGTTGATGCGAACCACCAAAGCCTAGGGAAGAGGTTTGTAAGGTGTGCGGTGGGGAAATTAAAATTTTTATAAGGTAGTTACCCCTCCCCCCCCCCACACACACATTTTATTTTCCCGAAATACAGCGAATACAAATTTTTGATAAAGTCATTTTATTCAAAGTAGTCCAGAGATCACATAATAAGGCTTTTGGGGTTGATGCGAACCACCAAAGCCTAGGGAAGAGGTTTGTAAGGTGTGCGGTGGGGAAATTAAAATTTTTATAGAAGGGATGGTACCTTAACTTTAGAAGATACTCATTTAGTTGAAAATTGCGAGTTCCAGTTCCTTTTTAAGCGTCAAAGGGACGGAGGGCGTTTAAATTATAAGTGCCCTTTTTAAGAGTCAAATCGATTTTAGAGTAACTAGCCCCCCACCCCTTCACGCTCATCATTTCTCTTAACACCTTCATTCAAAATTTGGAGATAACAATTTTGTTCACCGTAGTCGGAGGTTTCGGAAATTATGTCTGTGAAGAAGACATACATCCGCCGTAGAGCTCTCAGGGTAAGGGTTTTAGGTTATGTCATGGAGAAATATAAGGCTCTTGTAGAAAGGGTGGTTGTATATGCTTTGGAGGGGACTCATTGGATTGGTAACCAGAAGTTCTAGTGCCCTTTTTAAGAGTCAAAGTGATCAGAGTGCAGCTGCCCCAAACCCACCCATACACACACAAACAGGTTGTGTTTTCCCGAGATGTATCCAATAAATATTTTTTGACAGCTGTTATATTCAAAATAGTCCAACTATCTTATAAGAAGGCTTTTCAGGCAGATACCAACCACCAGAGCCTGAGGGCGAGGATTATATTTTATGCCCCTGGCGCATTTAAGATTCTTATTGAAGGGATGTTTCCATAAACTTTAGAAGTGGCTCAATTGATTTAAATTAAAAATTCTAGTTCCCTTTTAAGAGCCAATAGTGACAGAGGTCAAGTAGCCCCGCCCTACCCAACTACCCCACTTTTTACCAAATGCAACTGATTGAAACTGTGTGATGGCAATTTTGCTTAAAATGGTCCAACAAACATATAACAATGCCTTCGGGGTTGGCAAGACCTCCCAGACCCCATAGGGTTTTTATGGAATGGGTGGTCGCATTAAATTCAGATGGGTCTCATTTTATTTTATATTAGAAAACAGAGTTCCCTTTTTAAGAGTCAAAGTGATTTGAGACCCCCTCCCAAACACACACACACACACATCTTTTCCCTGAGAAAACATCAAAACAACATTTTGAGACATCAACTTTTTTTCAGTATTTTTGAAAGGTTCAGTAATTATGCGTAGCAACAGTTGTAGTAACAGTAGTAGCATTAGCAGCAGTATGCAAATAGCGCCTTTTTTTCAAACATCTCCTTTAATAAATGAAGAAATTTTAACCTAATACCATCAACCGGTTCTGAAGCATTGCTGATAAGTCCTCTTGACAACCTATATAGCCGTAGTGTGCTTCGATTTATTTCAACAGAATTACGATATTGTCCAAAATTTTTGTCTTAACACCCTTAGGTTTATTAGTAGTAGTAGCAGTAGGAGTACAGTTAGTGGTAGTAATCTTAGTCTTAGTAGCAATAGTAGTAGCAGCAGTAATAGATATAGCAGCACTAGTAGTAGTTTTAGGAGAAGAAGCAGTAGTGTTATGATTTAAATATTGTCTGTTGGTTAGTTCAAGTTCAACATCCCCCACAACAAGTATTGTAAGTTTTAATTTCACACACGAAACTGTTCTTAAGATACGCCTTTTTTTGATACTTTGACAACGTGCAGTTTTGCATCAACCTTTGTTTAATTTCACCAAATAATATTATTTTCAATACTCGTCGCCATCGATTAAGCCCTATCGTGTTCAAGGTCTGACATATCCCCCTCCCGAAAAAAATTTCCCAGACCCCAGAAAATTCTTCCTCCATGGATAATTTCTCCCTGGAAAGAAAACCATCGAAGTTTTAAATTTAAAAATATTCTCCTCATACAAGGAAAAGTTTTTTTTTTCGTTTTAAGTCTTAATGTTGCTCCTTAAATTTAGTTGAAAAATTTGCTTTTTTATTTAACTTGAAGAAAGAGACCAACTTAAGTTCTATTCTCCAACACGCTTTGGTAAAAGTTTAGACATTATTTTTGACCAATCTGGATTACATTATGATTGGTAAATAGCAACGTAGACTGGACATCAATGTCAGGCTAAGCACACGTATAAACTGGGCTTTAGAGACAATAAATGCAGAAGTACCAATTCACTAGAATTTGGGGGGGGGGAATGAATTTTCCAAAATCTACGGGATTTTTTTTTTCGGAATTTTTCAGTATGAATGAAATATGAATGAGTGAATGAATGTTTTTTTTCATTCATTCATTCATATTTCATTCATATTGAAAATTCAGAAAACAAACGTTACTGTTCGTTTTACTGGAACGAAACTGTTCCTAAGATCGTAAGATATGCCTTTTTGACAACCTGCATACGGAATATAGGCTGTCATCCATAAATCACAAATATTCTCCGAAAATTTCACCTTCATACCTTCATAGGTTGTAAATTTTGAACTAGCTAGAAAACACTTTGGGCATATATTTAATGCTGCTTCTGCGGATAATGTAATGACGCTAATGACATTAAGTTGAAACTTCTAGGGAATGTCTAGCGGGGGGAGGGGGTCTCAATTAAACGAAAAAACTGTATTCATGCAGGTATTAAATGTGCATAAAAGTGATATAGGGCATTTAAGGATATAGGCAGCGATGCTCTATCATAGCTAGTAATATCAATGATATTTCAAAGGAGCTAATTTGATTGAAAATTAAAAGTTATAGGTCCCTCTTAACGGTCAAAAGTGATTGAAGGGCAATCAGTCTTCCTCTTTAGCTTATAATTTTCTAAACCCTTCCGATCAAAATCATTCCATTTTGTACTGCATAGCTGAATGGTCCAGTAAATATATCACAAGGGTTATTGGGTAGGTCAACCCCCCAAAGTTATATAATTTTCGCATTATGCTTAAAAACTAAGTGTATCTTTCAAATTAAATCAAAACGCACTGTCTGCCAATAACTGGTTGACAATAAGATATCTCAGCTATATACCAAGAACGACTAAGGGTATTAAGCTCAAACTTTCGGGGCTACTTCTATTAATACTGATGCTCTTATAATTCTACTAAATTAAAATAGTGCAAGTTTATCAAGGCTGTGGAAGAGCATCGATATAATTTACTGGGAATGGTATACAGATTTATTCATCAGGTCAACTAGAGTATGTATATGAACTAATTAAACACTACTGTTTGAGTTATGATTTTCAAAAGGGTTTATGTTTTTGAAAATTGCTGAAAAGTTTCTCGAGCATACAAATAGCAGGCCAAACTATAAAATTTTTAAAGAAAAACCCAAAAATATTCCAACTACTATTTTATTTTGCCCTGAAAAAGACTCTGTCAATATATAACGAACAGAAATTAATTTTAAGAAAATTTTCTCAAAATTAGTTTTTTAATACAAGTAATGAGCTCATTAAACAAAAATGAACAAAAATAGAATCAAATAATATACCAAACACCGAACTACACAAATCAGCAGCAATGAATGAAACGTAAAACGGACAGAAATTACAATAAGTAACCGAGTCAAACTCAAAACAAGCAGAAATTAACGTGAGTAGGGCTCAAAACCCCTATGCTTTCTATAAGCCAGAATACAATTTGCACTTTACTGAAAAAACTCTTTTAAATGTTTTCACTTTTATAACTTTAAGAAATCAAACATTAATTAAGATTTTAGCAATAGATATATATATATATATATATATATATATATATATATATATATATATATATATATATATATATATATATATATATATATATATATATATATATATATATATAAGCCAGAATACAATTTGCACTTTACTGAAATAATTCTTTTAAATGTTTTCACTTTTATAACTTTAAGAAATCAAACATTAATTAAGATTTTAGCAATAAATATCAGCATATGTATGTTAAACTGACAATGCCTATTCACTTGAATTTTTTCACTAAAACGATAATTGTTTTCTGGCTTTTAGAAAGCATACGAGTTTTAAAACCTATTCATTTTAATTTCTGCTTCTTTTGAGTTTGACTCGGTTATTTATTGTAATTTTTGTTAATTTTGGGTTTCATTTATTGACACTGATTTGTGGTAGCTTGTATGCTTGGTAGATTATTTGATTCGATTTTTGCTCTTTTTTTTAACGGAATTCTTAACTTTTTTTTTGAAAAAACTGATTTTGTGGTAAATGTTTTAAATTATTCTCGGTAAAGATACTTCTTAGTAAAAGTATAAGGTAATTGTTTTTGAGGAAGGAATGGGAAATAAAAATTTAGGCATTTTCTTAAAGGAGATAAATATAAAAGAAAGCCTGTTTTAATCCAGTCCCACTGTTTACAAGAAGTTTCTGGTTGTGTATATATCTTTATGAGAATTATAAAAGACCCTATAAGGGTATCATTGCTACAGTCCCTATAAGGGTATATTCCTATAAGGGTATGCAAAGCCTTCTGGACACACAGATGTACTCTTACCTAGACAAATGATATGTGTCAGTCATACTATGCGCTTAAAAAAGAAGAAAATTTCACAGAATCGCTTCAATCCATGAAAATTCAGGGAGTAAGGCAAAATTTACTTTTCAATGGGACAAATTTGCTTTATTTTTCAATGAAAGTGTCCAAAAGAGAATTTTTTAAAATCTAGGGTGAGGAGGCATAGGTACCCGCCTCAATTAGTTCCGCTGGTCACTTATTTAGTTATTGCTTTGTTTGTGTATTGATTCTTTAGAACTAAAATTTATTCTTTTCTTGTAGGAGTGGAAGCATTCATGGACCTTCATTTGAAATAATGAAGATTACCGTAAAAACAATTCTTGGGACACTTGGTGAAAATGACTTTTTCAATGTTGCTCAGGTTTGTTAGTTAGGGTTAATAGTCAGCATTGTTAAGTTAGAGGGAGAATCTGGTAATGATAGTAACCTCACGTTCAATTATCTTATTACAATAATTTTTATAAAAATAAATAACTAACATTATTGAAACGTGTTTTATTTAAACCTATTAAGTTAATTATTTGCTTATTTTGCGCCATAGATCAAAAAGTACAATTCGTCATTTTCTAAGTAGGATAATCTTTGTATATCTGTCTATCAGGATAAATTAAAAATCTTTCTGTAATAACTTTTCTTAAAAGGTTTTTCTACAAGAGTAAGATTTTAACTCTAAGGATTTGTTTTCCCATTTCAGCTATTATTTTTGGTACAACTAATATTTTTGCCTGGTTTAAAGGGTTAACTGTGCATTAAACTCAGGTGCCTATTTTCATTGACATTAGAAAAGCGGTTGACTCGGTTGACAACCATGTGTTGTTTCATTGAACGAGAAGTTTTGGAATAAATGGAGTTTGTTGAAGATAGTTTGAGAGCCATCTTCATGGTAGGTCCCTTAAAATTATTTTAAATGATGTCGTCTCATCGTGTTTTCCTGTTAAGTATGGTTTACCTCAAGGCTCTATGCTGGGTCCTTTATTTTATCTAGTTTATGTGGACACGATGCGCTTTTATTTGCAAAATCAGCCAATGATATAATAGTAAAAGCTAATACTGTTCATTAAAGACTGGAGGTATTGCTTCATTGAATGAAAAGTCTTGGACTAAATAGAGTTTGTTTAAGATGGTTTGAGAGCTATTTTTATGGTAGGTCCCTCAATGGTTTTTTAAATGATGCAGTCTCATCGTATTTTCCTGTGAAGTATGATGTGCTCTCTTCTGGACTCTTTATTTTATTTAGTTTACTTACCTCTTTCATCTGCAGGATGTAAATATTAATTTCTATGTGGATGATACTTTGCTAACAGTATTTGCAAAATCAGTTGAGGATTCAATAGCAAAAGCTAACTATGTTCCCAAATGACTAGAGGTATTTCAAGGAGGAGCTTAAGGTTCTTGTGAGTTGATTCAAAGAAGACCTTTTTACTGACGTTCTTAAGAGTGGGTGGTTCTGCTGATTTGAACAGTAAAGTCTTAATGTGTGAAAAGCCAGTTGCACAAGCAATGTCACTAGGGTACCTGAGCTAACAAATTGATTCTAAGACTTGGTAAAAATCGTACGATTTTTGGAAAAACGATCAGATTTCACAAAAAAACGTAAAAATTTTGATCCGCAAAAATTGCACGTGGAGTGGAAATTCTCCCCATACTGAAGCATATTCTGCCAGAACATACTCTTGACACGATATATTTTGCAGTCATCCACCCAAATATATCTTATGGATGTGTTGTGTAGAGTAGCAACTTTTATGTTAATTAGAAGTGTGTACAAGTGCTACAGAATAAAGCAGCAACAGTAATTGGAAACTATGTGAAGAATTTGAAAGAAAGGGACAATTAGATAACAAGAATTTCGTTGTTTCATCCAGTTTTAAAACTATTTGCATAAAATTGATTTTGCTGTCCTAAGTTACAGTAACTGAGCACAACAGTAAGTAACAGAGCACAGTAACTGAGCTTCTCCAATAAGCAGCTCTAACTAGTCACAATAGGCTGTATTCAACGATGGGTATATTTTCAAATAAATGACTATTTTAATAGTAAGTTCTTGTGAAGGTCTCTATTGTGAACATAATTCTTTTCTTATATAGCCTACAGATATTAAGTGCCCCAGAGAAGATAGGTTTAAATCTTGAAACAAGGGTGGAAATGAAAAACAAGGGCATTGAATACTGGAGCATTTTCAAAATCTCAAATTTTCCATGTCTTTGCACGATTGGAAAGATTCCTATTTTGATCCACGTACAGAGATTCGTAATATTAAATGGGAGTTGATAAAATTTATGGTTTTGCCACAGGATTTTTCTAGAACGTTATTTCTAATTTAAAGTCCGTTAAATACAGTAACTATAAATCTAATTAATTAAAATCAATACCAGATGAATATTATAGCAGATGCAAGGTCATATTACCAGATTCGCTTCCCCGCTCAATAATTTTGTCTGACTCGGAAAAATGTACCAAAAATTCCTGTAAATAAATCTTTGATTTAATCTTTTGTAACCCCCTTCCCAGGAAAAATTATCCCCCCTTGAAAAATATCTTGGATGCTTCCTTCAGTGGAGAGCTGCTTTGGTTTAGATGTATTGTTCTGCCCTTTAACCAATCTATTTTTTTTTTAGTTTACAATGAATGCTACCTGGCTGGTGCCATGTTTTTCTTCGCTGGTGCAAGCAACTTCTGCAAACAAGCAAATATTCCATGAGGCTATTGACCTCTTAACTCCTGGCGATAAAGAACATTATGGAAATGCACTGAAGTTCGCATATGAAAGCTTCATCAGTGTAAGTCTTTAATGAAGCTTATAGGTACTAGCATCCCTGTAGTTCAAGCATGGAAGGCTCTGCTTAAGACTGTGCTGTAGAGTCAGAAATTTCGAAAGAGAATGTTCCTTACTGAAAACCAAGTAAATACAGTCAGAATAAATCAAATTTATTAAAATAAATACAAATTATATGTAATAAACATAAGGTAATTATTATAGATGCTAGTTCACACCTTTCCGGCCTTATGAATATCATCTTACCTATGTAACGTATATGAAAACTTAAATTTCGCCTCTTTTATTTCACAGAAATTTTATTTCAGAACACAAACATTTATTAAAAATTATAGCCAGAAAGAGAAGTTATACTTCGGCTACTTAATGAAACAGCTTTTTCTCTTAAATTCTCAACTAACAACAAAATTAGTAATTATTTTTGGCCCCTTTCCTTGGTGCCAGCGTGCCCTTTGGAGTCTCAGTTCAACAAAGTGTCCGAGCGACCAAACACAAATCTTCACCCAGCCCGTAATGTCGAGGATGGTGTTTTGCTATTTCATTCTTGAACAAAATAGAGAAAATTCAAGAATACAGAATATAGAAATAATGTAATGTATATAGAAGTAATGTAATGTATGTAATGTATAATAATGTAATGTATATAATGTATACAGAATATATTCTGTATGTATACAGAATAAAGAAGTAATGTAATGGCAGTAGCAGTAATAATAACAGTGGTAAAAGTTATTGAAATCTAAGTCTTAGTTACTAAAAAGTCTGCTAAGGAAACATTTTCAGGCAAAAATACTTTTATTAAATTTTCTGGTGGAAATTTGCAGTGGGGATAGAATTTACTAAGGAATATAGCATTATCAAAATCTTAACAGGTATTAACAAAGTATTTTCTGGTAAAATCAAAACGCGTCTGATATTATCAAAACCTTACATGGTGTTTTATCGTGTGTGCTATAACAGAAAACTTAATTGAATACTATTCTATATTAACTTGATAATCGTATCTGCACATAGTAAGATTTATTACCCAGAATAACGCAGATCTTGTGTGGTATTATCAAAATCTTGTCTCATATTATCAAATATCTTGCACGACAATATTAAAATCTTGATCGGTATCAAAACATTAAATGGTATTATCAAAATCTTGACTGGTATAATGAAAAACCTTACTGGTACTATCAAAACTTTAAATGGTATTATCAAAATCTTGAGTGGTATAATGAAAAACCTTACTGGTATTATCAAAACCTTAAATGGTATTGTCTAAATCTTGACTGGTAATAATGAAAAACTTTACTGGTATTATCAAAACCTTAAATGGTATTATCAAAATCTTGCAAGTTGTTAACAAAATTTTGCATGTTTCCAAAGTTTTGCAAATATTTTCTGGTACAATAAAAACGTGTCTTCTTTCCATTTAATGCTCCTGATTTAATAAAAAATCTCAATTCCTACCTTAACAGTGACAGTATTAATGTCGTACATTGCAGTAATCAATTTAATGTTTTTATCTGGTACCGTATCAAACAGTTCATGGTAACGAACTGCAGTAAGGAGCGACCCGGCTCAATAGTCATCAAAGCTATAAAAACGGAATTTCGATACCAATAGTTACATCAAAAGAATTACATTTTAATGCTGATTTTAAATATATAAGGTTCATCAGGTTTAGTATTACCCATCAAAAGTTACTGGCATGAGAAAATTTGCCCTATTTTAGAAACAAGGAGGAAATACCCCGAAAAGTCATAGAATCTTGACGAAAATCACACCATCAGATTCAGCGTATCAGATAACCCTATCACGGATGCGTGTCTATTTGTTTTTTTTTTGTTTTTTTTCAAGGGTGATCGTATCGACCCAGTGGTCCTAAAATTTTGCGAGAGGGCTCATTCGAAAGAAAATGAAAAGTTCTAGTGTCCTTTTTAAGTGACCAAAAAAATTGGAGGGCACCTAGGCCCCCTCCCACGCTCATTTTTTTCCAAAGTCGTCAGATCAAAATTCTGAGATAGCCATTTTATTCAGCATAGTCGAAAAACCTTATAACTATGTCTTTGGAGACGACTTACTCCCCCACAGTCCCTGTGGAAGGGGCTGCAAGTTACAAACTTTGACCAGTGTTTGCATATAGCAATGGTTATTGGGAAGTGTACAGACGTTTTCAGGGTTGGCTAGTTGGGTTGGTTACTTCTAAGAAACTTGCGACTAATAGTGATAGTGAAAAAACGTGATTATAACAAGTAGGCTTTCGTCAGATGGAAAATGGAAGAAACATCTCAAGATAGTAGAAAGTATGGGAAATAGACTACTAGGATTGTTAAGTAAAAGCAGTATCAAGGAAATTAGCGATGTAGGACTGCTAAAGTATATGCCGAGGTCAAGGAGAACTGGGGCGAAGAAATTTATCTAAAATGGGTTTGGCCCTGGATGATTTGAAATGGGTTATGTATGTAAGGGGAAATTTTATGCCTCTTGGAGAACGTAGGAAACATTTTGGGAGAAATGGATTGAGGGATGGTCCTTACAGTTGCCCTATGTGTGGAGAGATGGATGAGTGTTTGCAACGTAGATAACTTCGAAGACCACAGTGCCTTTCCATGACGAAAGTAAAACAGTTCAAAATAGGGATGAAACCATTTTATTGACAGTGAACATATACAGTGATGAACACTGTATATGTGTTCGAAATATCCAGTTAAATTTTGTATCTGTTCACTGTCAATAAAAGGTTTCATCCCTATTTTGAACTGTTTTACTTTAGTGTTTGCAACATTTTTTAGGGGATTGTAGGGAATTGAGGGATTTGCGCTTGGAAATATTTTGGTAAGGAGGTTAGTGGGAGAGATTGGATTTCGGAAATTTTGAGAAGCATGTGTTACTCAACTATAAATAATATTGGAAAGTTCGTCCGGGTAGGTATGAGGTATCGTGATGTTTTCTTAAATAATTAGTTTAATGTCTTTTCAGTCTATGTTTGTTGCTGTATGTTTTTCACTTGTTTTGTGTATGTCACCATGGCCCAATTGGGCTTATAGTGTGAATAAATCTATCTATCTATCTATCTATCTATACTCTTGAAAATTGCTCGAAATAGGGCATCACTCACGGGAGGAGCACTAGCCACTATGATGGGACAGGCGTTATAGGGAAACTTCTAACGTGTATGTTTTTCTAGTACCGAAGGAAGAATTACCTCTATGATGGAGCCGGCTGTAACAGGGCAATTTTTCTTCTTAGTGACGGTGGGACACAACATCCAACAGAAATTATGAAGAAATACAGTGAAGACCCCAGGACTTCAGACATCAGGGTTTTTACAATTGCTGTTGGTCCACATCCAATCCCAACGGTTAACCTGCGACAGATTGCTTGTTTGGGCAAAGGACATTTTTCGGCTATCATGACTATTGGAGCTATTAGAGGCAAGGCTCAGGTACTGATACAATTACTTAAGGCCTTTCATAATTATAATTAGTGCCACCAAGTTTCAAGCCCATCTGAAAAATAATACCACCACTGCCAGTGTTGGTTATAGGCCTGGGCAGGAGCAGCTGCCCCTCTTATTTCTTAGACATTTGGCATTAACTTCCATTTAGTTTTAATCTTTACAATTAGACTGATGTACTTAATTGGTTAAAAAGTAATTCTAGTATATTTCCCCCCCCCCACTCCGTTTATGTGGTTTGAATCTGTTACTAACCACTGTTAGCCTACTAGGGACAAGATTTAAATATCAAAAATAAAAAAGAGGATCTAGCAAATACTAAAATTTCATAGCACAATTTTGAAAATGGCCAGTTAATGCTAAAGTTTGACTCTTTCTCTCAACTCTACTTTTTAAAACAGTAATAAACTTTAGTGTAAAGAGCAGGGCGTTGAGGAGGGAACAGCCCCTAACATATAAGGAGTAATTTCTGTTCGTTTTAAGATTTAATATCGCTCCTTACTTTCAGTTTAAAAAACTTGTTTTTTTTTAATTTAATTTCTGAACATTTTTGAATTAATGCATGTTTTGATTTTGCACATGAATAATTAAAACGAAATTTGTATATTAATTAATTTTTTTGGCTAAATGGCTTTCTCATCATTTTGATTGGACGATTTTGAGAAAAAAAAAGCAGGGAAGGAGGCCTAGTTACCCTCCAATTTTTTGGTTACTTGAAAAGGCAACTAGAACTTTTAATTTTTTATGAACGTTTTTATTAGTAAAAATATACGTAACTTACGAATTAACTTGCGTAACGAACTTCTATATTCGTATGTTTTTACTAAGTATATGAGGGGGTTCGCCCCCTTGTCAATATCTCTTTCTTTAGAGTAAAGCCTAAATTTTGTAACAATTCCTTAAGAATGACCCCTGAATCACAAAGGCTGTAGAATAAATATTTGAAATTACTATATCAAAGTCATGACCACTCTTACCAAAATCTAATATGATATATATTAAAGTTATAACCACTATTACCAAAATTTATAATAATGCTACCAAAATCGTTTCTGCTATTATTGAGACTTTCAAAATCTTGTTATCAAGATTTTTCAATTCAATCAAGAATCAAGTCATCATCAATCAAGTCAGAATCAAGAATCAAGTCATCATCAATCAAGTCAGAATCAAGAATCAAGTCATCATCAAGAATTTTCAGATACTATCAAACATCTAGCATCTCATTTTCAAATTATTGCCTGATACTACCAAATATGCTTGGTATTACAAAATCTTACCTAATATTAACAAGATATTTTCTTGTACTATCTGATGTTTTCAAAATGCTACATGGTGCTATCAAAACCATGTCTGGTATTCTCAACCATCATACCCAGTACTATCAAAATATTGGGCGGTATTATCAAAATCTTGTCCATTACTACTGATTACTGTCAGAAGTAGTAAGAATCCTCTCTGGTTATACAAATATTTTACACAAGTGTTGCAATTTATTAATAAAATCTCGCATGGTATTATCGGAATATTACTTGTTATTATCAAAATATCATCTGGTGAAATCAAAATATTGGGCGGTATTATCAAAATCTTGTCTATTATTACCGATTACTGTCAGAAGTAGTAAGAATCCTCTCTGGTTTTACAAATATTTTACATAGTATTTTCCAAGTGTTGCATGTTATTAACAAAATCTCGCATGGTATTATCGAAATATTACTTGTTATTATCAAAATATCATCTGGTGAAATCAAAATATTGGGCGATATTATCAAAATCTTGTCTATTATTACTGATTACTGTCAGAAATAGTAAGAATCCTCTCTGGTTATACAAATATTTTACACAAGTGTTGCAAGTTATTCACAAAATCTCGCATGGTATTATCGAAATATTACTTGTCATTACCAAAATATCATCTGGTGAAATCAAAACTTGTCAGATACTATTAAAATTTAGCATGGCACTACCAAAATTGTTTGGTATTCTCAAAGTCTTGCTTGAAAATATCAAACTTTTGTCTGATAATATCAAACAACACTAGTCAATCCTAACAAAGGATTTTAGTGGCACAAACATTTATAACTTGTGTGAGAACTAAAAGACCCATGCATAAGTAAAGCAAGCTTAACGGCTGACTCTGGTGCTGCTTCAACTTGTATTTCCTTCTCTAGGTCTAATTCATTTACAGGGCGGATTTCAGGGATCAAATTGTTTTTGGAAAACAGAGAAACTGGTTGTTTCATGATGACATATCGTGTGATGCAATGGATCTCTTCAAGTATCTCAATCAAATCATATGTAATGATGTTTACCAAAGATGGTAGAAAATTATCAGCAATTTCAGTCATAGTCGCTCCAGGTCTATCCATAATGTGACTCAAAATGGAAAGAAGCATAAATGATAGTCCTGGCCAATTTACTGATCCATCAACGTTAATCCATGGACGTAGTATTACGAAAAATTTATCATACGCTGGCAGAAGCCTCTGTTTTTCCTCTGGCTCCACGGCCTCTTTCGATAACCTTTTCCCTTTCCTTGGAGCCTCATTAATTTCCGACATTTGTTTACCTTTCTCAGGATTCAAGGACGGAAGCGTCTCTCTATTCTGACTTTTTAGATGATAAGTGAAAGCCCATTTTGTAGCAAATTTGTAGCTAATGTATCGAACACATGTATTTCCAACTTTGTAAATTAGTTTTTGCTGAAGTAATTTCAATATAATCCTTGCCAACTCAGGTTTTGGGATTAAATAAAACTCATCTGTAACTTCCAATTTAGTTACACCAACAGCCTTTTTCGAGGCGATATAGGCAATAACTTCATGGATAACAGCTTCAACACGTACAAATTCTTTCGTAAGTTCTTCTAACTGTTCTTTTATCTCTTCTTTTGTCCATTTCACTCGAGATTTTGAAATGATCATTTCTTCAATCTTAGACTTTTCCCTAACTGTAGCAGTCATTTGGCACTTTTTGGTGCTTTTCAACTCTCCATCATCAATAAAAAGTGACAGAGCGGGTAGATTCTTTTCTCCATGGGGTAAAATATTCACATTAAGTGGACATGCTCTTATGACAAAGTGGTCACTGTCTGTTGACAAAGTCAGATGTTTAGTGACGGCATTTAGTAGACGATTGACTAAATTAGTATCTTTACGAGTCTGGTTTATGATAGATACATTATTTGTAAGCAGTATAGGTACGCTCTCTTCCTGTAGATTTTCTCTTTCAGTAATTCTGTCAAATGATATCGTTTCCTGATTCATAGCATTCTTTGGATAAAAGAGCTTTTCAGCTTCTAGAACAGATCTGGCTTTTTCTTTGTCCATTCCCATTTTAACTAAAGTTACTTCAAGCTGTTTAAAAATTTCGTCAAAATTGTCAATTTTGGAAAGTTGGTCTGGATTTAATACAATCAGCTCATCAGGGATCTCAACTATAGACTTGAATTTGAATATAGTCTCTGCAAATGTGTAAATAGTGTTGAATCCAGATTCCTTCTGACTAACATCTTGATACTCGTCAAGAGACAGCTGTGAAGAATTTTCATATACACTCTTTATATTTCTAGACGTAAAGGCGTCTGCATCGACAGTGGCGAAAAAATCACTTTGATACTTGCCTCTCAGCTGATGTATTAATTTTGTGGATATTCTATACTTCATATTAGTACAAAATGCAACAGTCTTAGCTGTCTTTTCATAATTTTTCACTTTTGAGAGAACTCCAGAAGCTTTAAGATTATTGATAGGCTCTCGTGTCACGACATGTGTATACCTTTCACAGATGTCATGAAGTTGACAAGCTCTGGACATCTCGTCAACATTCATATAAATGCTAAAAATCACAGACTGAAGCGAAAGTTGTGTCACATCATAGTCGTTTTGAACTACCTGGTGTTGGTGAGTAGATAAGGAACGAGTGACTGGATTCGATATTTCATAGCAGCTATGGAATTCGTGAAGTGTGTTTGGCAGAGAAACAGAGCTACCCAGGAGCATTGTAAGCATGAATATCGGACGATCCTTTAGTCTTGAGTAGAGATAAATGAATAGATCCATAAAACGATTATATAGCTCTTGGTTGTTATTTTCTCTACCACTGAATTTTGTTCGAACATCTGTAATAGGTGGGTATTTCTTGTTAATTTCCGGGTCACATGATAATTTTTCACTAATCAGGTTTGCTTCAGAAAATAGCAGCGATTGATTTTTAATAAAAAATTTGATCCTCCTTGTACAGGCGCTTGCTGTTTTGTTTTTGGCAATTTCAGGTAATACTTTATGAAGTATGTCACGCACAGCAAACCCTGGAACCAGTCTATTCCGAACGCTCATGTTATTAAGAGAGAGATAACAAGAAATTGCCTGCGCAAGCATCAAAGCCTCGTCCTCTTTTTCCGACCACTTAACTCTTAAACTAGTCATTTTCACATGGGATATTTGGTCCTTTTCATCATATATAGAAACTCTTTTTCTTTTCATCTTTTCAGACGCTGGTATTGTTTGGCTTTTACCTTTCCTTTTGAAAAATTTACAATTGTTCCACCTACTTCCACGCTGTCTAGCAGTTTCATCGGAGCGTGAACTTGATATAGTAATTGTTCTCTCTTCATTGGCTTTTCTTCGCTTATTCAAATGTGGCACCCCTTCTTCTAGCTCTATTATAGCCGACCTTTTAACACCTGACTTTCTCATCAAAGCACAAAGTTTAAGTGAAGTTTGCTCCAAAACCCTTCTAATTTCAGCATGTTCCTTTGTAACTCCTTTCTTACAAATAAATTCAGCAGAATTTTGTTTGTTCGGTCCAGATATTTGGAAAAAATAAACTGAGATTTCACCTTTAAGTTCAAGCTCAGCTAACAGGCTCCAAAGGGTTTTCTTGCAAATAGTCCCGTAGCTGAATTTGCCACTTTGTTTTTCATGATTGATAATCTCTTTTCGAAGATACACAGACCCAGAGACAACAATTTCCGTATTTATTATTTCCCGTAAATAACCTAGACGCTCTTTTTTTGAATTAGTAATAAGCCGCAAACCTTTGCTCTCTACATCCAGAGTCTTTGTCACTCTCTCTTTAATGCGTTGATATACAGTATTCATTGTTTCTGTAACTAAGACGTCATTTACCATTGATTCAGCCACAACAATTCCCTCTTTAGCTGGCTGCTCCGCTATGCTAACATTTTCCGCTTCACACTCTTCACCTTCCATGTCAACGATCTGGTCGCCAGTTTCTAATTCTAAGGTTTTATCTTCAAAATAAGCATTGATTTCTCCTTGCAATGAAGATATTTCTAATTCTGGGAAACATTTGGAGATTTGCTTCGATGTTTTTTGTAGTGGCCTTGGTCTCTGATAGGTTGAAGTTCCAGAAATTGAGGGTTTTAGGTCAGATAAAATTTGATTTTCATTCTCCATAGGAGCAATGTACATAAAAACTTTTTGTCGCTTTACTTGTAAGGTAACAAGGTTGACGAACTTATACCTGGTCAAGTATAGTAAAATACGGCTTGAATTTTCACTAGAAAGACCTAACTTACTCTCAAGTCCTCTCTGCGACAATCCCTGTGGTCCCGCTTCACGGATTACTTCATAGGCAAGTCGGCTTAGGCTTGTCCTATAATTCCTTACAATCCTTGTCATATCCAAAATTCCTTCAACACCATCATCATCATCTTCCATTTCCTCATCGTCATTAGGAGTTTTCAACAAATCCTGTTCTCTAATATCGGGTTCCACTAACTGCAAAACGCTAATTGTTTTCTCGCCAACCTTTCCTTTAAGACTATACTCCACTTCAGAGGCAGCAGGGTATACCGAACGATAAGGCACCCTCTTGATTGACAGCACGCGCTTTTTTAATCCTGAGAGCCTTAACATATTTTTTAGAGGCATTGAAACCTGATTTCTCGCATACGCTGTAGGAATAGTATGATTTGGAATAGTTTTAAGATGCTTCACAAGATGTATGTAGCCGGTCATTAGGTTGGGAACATGTTCAGTAAAGAATCTCGTCAAATGTAATAATAAGCATGAGACTATATTCCCTTGGGTATTTCTGGAGAAAAATCCCTGTTTGGTAACGAGATTATGCTTCAACAATTCCTTTCGATAGTGGTGACAAGACTTTAATGGTATATTTAATGCTCCAAGCCCAAATTTTCCAACACTCAGCTCTCCAAGGTATCGCGCTCGGCCAATTCTTTCCAATATTAAATATTCATTTCTTTTTAGAATAAAAGTTGGGTTCCAATTTGGGCCCAATAGTGCACGATTTCTCTTCACTTGACTGGCAACCAGGACTAAAGCATCCCCCCATTTTCGAGAGACTTGTTCAAACGACATGTTCCTTATTTCTTGAGTCACCTCTACACGTGTATGATACTCTGCACAAGATCCACGATTGCCAGTTAGCTTGTCTTCAATTGACTTTACTGGATAAATATCCTCGACTGGCTCAGAAGGTTCACAAGGCATCCTTGCTTCTTCATCAACACACACAAATCTATGAAAAATAACCAAGTGAGGTCTTGGAGCAGGGAGGACATATGCATATATAGATGACGCATCCCTGCATATTTCCCAGATGTATTCGTATGTTTCTTTTGAAACTGGCACTCTCCCGTAGCAGATATCTTCTGTCTTCAATCTAGCTTTAAGGCGGGTCCATAAGGTTGAAAGGGTGATGCCATCTAGCCCTTCTAAAGCAATTTCGTCTAATACTATATCACCAAAATGTGTCATTTCTGTTTTCTTACAACGATTTTCAATCAATTTCAAATTAAAATAACAAATATCGCTAGTTTGTAATTGTGAAGTATGGCAACAATAACAGTAATGGATAAATTTACTAACAGTAACAGGTTTCAACAATAAGGCTAACCAAACTTTGAAAACAAGATATATTTGCTATTTTTATTTTAACAAAATGCAATTTTAAAAAGAACTTTGACAAAATATGCATTTTCACATACAAGATGATGAATAAGGTCAAAATCATTGTCAAAACAACAAATGACGTCATAGCAAAACTAAATGGTTGCGTCAGTTACAATGGCGTCAGTACCAATTTAAAAGGCTGACAAATCAAGTCAGTGATGATAGTTACCGAGAAAAGGTTAAGATACATGCGAGGCTGTATCAATTGGGTTTTAAAATTTGTTTTCGGTAGCGACGACTTCAAAATAGTTTTTTCTTTGCTTGTTTTCAATAGGAAAAGGCCGAAGGGTTTTTTCTTGTTCTTAATTTATATTTTCCATATTTTTTTTTCTTTAAATAAGAAGGTTGTGGCATGTATATAAAGAGAAAATGCATGTTTCTCTTATCACTGTCAAAGTATGAAAGCAACCTAAAATAAACAAAAATCAATTTAATTAATCATACCAAACATAAAGATTATTGATAGAAGATGATATAGATGGATCAAAAAACCTCGGAACGACAAGAGTTGAATTTGATATTGAAATAAACTAAAAAACATACTGCAAACAGATTTTTGTCTACTGCCCTCTTCGCCTTTACTGTCAAAACTCCAAAACCCATTCGGTCATTTGTATTTAACCTAATATACTCAGTACTTCCTTAGCAATTGCTGATGTATTCTTTGGACAATCCGCTTGCAAATACTGTGTTTGATTCTGTTTGACAAACTCTAAAAATTAACTAAAGGTTTCATCATAAAAATATAAGCTCTTTTCGAAACCCAGGATCAAACGTGCCCCATTTTTCGAATAAAACACCTTGTAAATTAGCGAAAGAACAGCTTTTATTGCTTACAGCCCTTCCCAGGAGGTTTTGGTGGGTTGTTTCAGCTCAAGATCTGTTGATATGTGACTTTTGAAATATTTTGTACAAAAAACACATCTCAACTTTTTTTTGGACTGGTTTTCAGGAAAGAATGATGAGGGGGAGCAGATTACTTCTTGATCTTTTTGATCCATGCACTAGAGCTTCCAATTTCCAATTAAATGACCTTTCTTTGATATTTGTCTGACCTCTACATCCATATGAAGTTTGTCCGAAAAAACAAAAAAAAACAAAAACAAAATACGTTGAAACCTTTTGGCTCTTTACTTTACTCAACACTAGAGCATTACCTCTGATGATGGGTATAATCGATAACTCCCAGTCAACCAATAATCTGTAAACAATCGCAAGTCGTCACACGGGTACTTGAAGGAAAGATTTCATAACTATTCAAGTATAGGCTGTCAGAAGATTTTGTATAAGCAAAAGAGAGCATTGATTTTTTCTCTATTAATTAAAAAAAAGTTTTTTTCGACCGAAAATAAGGAGCAGCGTCAAAGCTTAAAACGACCAAAAATTATTAATTATTCGGAGAGATCGCCCCCTCTCTATTAAAATTATCTCTCTATTTAAATTATGCCAGGAAATGCGGCTCCCCCTCCATTGAAAATTCCTTCTTTCCACGAAAAATCCCTCCATAGAAGGTTACTCCCATGTAAAATACACCTTTCCAGCAGAAAAATTCCTCCTATGTAATTCCATCCTAGCTAAAAATTCCCCCCGAAAAACTTTTTAATTACACAAATGAACTGGAAATTTGCATATTTGAAACATTTGAATTAGGATATTGTTTCAGTTTCTTTTCTTCGGAATGATCAGAAGCTAATGGTATTTGGCAATGATACATAAAGAATACAAGAAGGCCACTTTTTTTTTTAAAAGGGCGTGGTGGCGATAACTTCATTTCACCACAATATTAGGAAAATATCTTTATTTTGCATTCGTATTTATGCATGTTTTTGTCTTTGTTGAATTTAGGGCTAGGGATTCATGGAAGGTTAGACCTTTTCTGGCTGGATAAGCCTGAAAACTCAGTCTAGCAAAATTGGACCACTTTTTGCCACATTTGCGTCCTAGCCTCTTCCGGTTTCTTTTGTCACTGAGTTTAAATTTCCAAATTTCCAATTTTAGGGCGGTATCACACTTTCATAGTGTTACCACATTGAACCATGAAAATTAAAAAGCGACGCTATCTAGTTAATTTTGCAACGCTTTTCGTCCTTAAACGTTCAAAAATATGCAACCTGTTGACTCTCAAAAGTTACTTAGTTACGAAGTTAAAAGTTACAAAGTTAAAAGTTGAAAGCTACGAAGTTAAAAGTTATGAAGCTAAAAGTTAAAAGTTACGAAATTAAAAGTTGAATTTTACTAACAACCTGTTGACTCTTTGAAAAAAGTTACACCTTCTTAAGGAGCTATTTGTCTTTAACTAATTTTTGTTGATTTTCCACCAATTTTTTTTATACTTGATGCCAACTACAACCACAAATCGCACAATTCCATTTAGAAGAATTTTCTTATTGAAAATTGGTGTTCCAATTTCTCTATTTATTTACAACAAGGCTGGTGATTACAGAAACATACTAATGTATTACTTTACACATATATCTATGTATTTACATATGCTTACATACAAATATATTTACAAATGTATATTTCACAGATATATTACAACGTATTTTAAATTAATGTTGTAATATATATTAATATATTTTTACGGAAATAGAGTTATGTCGGAATTTATCTACAGAAATATATAGACCAATATTGAAAATTCATTTTCATTCTTCTTAGTACTGTAAGGGTATGTTAACTTTGTTAAGCAACATTGTTCATTATGTGTACTCACACAGTGGAGTGTATTCATGTAATTCAAATCATTTTAATCAACTTAAAAAATCATTTACTGTTGAATAACTTGGATACTAATTATATAGGAAAGAAACTTTAAGTCCGGATAGAAGTTAAAGAATATTTAATGAGTTATGTCATTTTTTTTCATCGAAAGGAGCTGACAAATGGAAGCTGTTTCTGTGTAACTTTTCAGGGGAAAGCTTCTTCTGCTCTGAGATTTTTTTTTTCATTTTATCTGAATTTACTTGGACAAGCTTTGAATAGATTGGGACAGAGGAGGAGCGTGAGTAGCAGCATTGGTATAAGGCGGCTTAGTGCTGTCGTAAGTTGTTAGTAGTACTAGTCGTATTTTTTGGGTTTAGTTGTTTTTCATACATCTAATAAGAGATAAAACCGAACGCCACTGTACTTGTTTTCATCAACGGTATAACGGCTGATAGTGTAAAAGTTTAAATGAATGTGTGACAGATAAGGCTTTAAATACATCTTCAAGTATATTTTTTCTTTTAGGAATATCTTCAAACTCTTGGAAAACCTCTAGCACTGTCTTATGACAATCAGCTCTTTCATTGGTCAAGCACTTATGAGGACGCAGGGGTAATTTTTATTGCTCTTTAAAAAAAAACAAAAAAAAAACAGATAAATTGAAGTAGTAAAATTCTAGGGGCTCATGTGCCCCCGTAGAAATGTTGCTCCCACCTAGATTTTCAAAAATAGCTTTTCTGACGGTATTTCGTTGAAAAATGTCTTTTATGGTATTTTCAAAAAAAAAAAAAAAAACATGACAAATAACCCCTAGATTTTGTAACACATTTTGACCCACACTAGATTTTGAGAAATATATTCCCCCCCCCCCCTCCCAAAAAAAAAATTACTGGTCAATCAAACAACATGCAATTAAACCGAAAACAATTGAAAATTAAACAATCATAATGTATGTGATAAAGATAAAAAAATTGCAAATGCTGAAGTTTTGAAGAAGCTTCTTCAGTCTTTTTCAGTCTTCCGTTTTTGAATTCTTTCAGATATGTTTTTTTTATATTTCTCTAAAATACATTTCTTGATTAAAAATAATTTGAATTCATTAGAATTAATTAGAATTAGAGTATATTTCTTGAATAGAAATCAAAGTGCAAATCAGGTGTGCTGCCCTCTAATACAACCCTCTAATACAAAGATATAATCCTTTGACTAGGGTAAGGCTTATAATCAGACATTTGATACATTGAAATCCAATTTTCCAGCGAAAAAACCTAGTAGTAGTATAATGGATATCCTTCTTGTTTTCTATTCTTGGAAGCTAAGCATGGAAGGTAAGCAGAAGACGAAGGTAAGCTGGAAGAAGAAGATAAGCACACCACACAGAAAAAACCACGTCAGTAAATTGTCTTTGGCTGTTGTTGGTTCAAAGCCAGGATTCCGACCCGTTGACAAAGAAATCACTAGACTTTTGTGATTTTCTGGTTTATTTAGATGATTTCTTCAATAAATTTAGTGAAATAGCGATAAGCTACTAGGGGTGGCAAGGCTGTTTATATGTATATCAAAAACTGAATTTATTCATCCTGTTTGGAAATTCAAGATAACCGGAACCGCTGAACCACTTATAATATAAATCGAACAGCTTAAGAGAAGAATCTATCTGTGCTCATATGAGTAGATTCTACTAGAGTATCAAGAAAAATAAAGAAAGCTTGATTAGGGTGATGACGTGAGAGTATGCTAAGAAAATGCTGTTCATTATTAGCGTGAATAAGTTTATACTATACTAGCTGTTGGTGTGGCGCTTCGCCCCCCCCCCCAAGCACCCCCCTGCGTGTAAGTCGTTACGCGCCATATTAGTTACGCACCATTGTAGTTGTATCCCTGTGTCCCACCTGTGAATATAGATAGATATATATAAGTTTTTAACTACGTAAAACTTGCGAATATGCAACATTCTTCGTTGTCCCATTGTGTGCATATAAATAGATTGTCAGGTTTACCGACTCTTGAACATGCAACATATAATTGTCCATGGGAAAAACAATCCGCATTCAGATCTATACCGCATTTTTCTAATGATTGCCCTTGAGCTTTGTAGATGGTGATTGCTTATGAAATATTCCCTTTGTCCCCGTCGTCATTTATATATTCCCCCTATGCCCTCCCCCCCGGCGCTCCCGTTGTAGTTATGTCACTGTGTCCTGGTCGTCATTTATAATCCCTGTGTCCCGGTCGTCATTTGTGTCCCAGTGTCCCGGTCTGTAATTTTCATTGAGTGTCCCGGTCGTTATTTATATTCCCTGTGTTCCGGTCGTCATTTTCTCTTTGAGACACAAGTCTGTTTTCACGTTGTTCTTTTGATTCCTCAGCTTGCTTTCTTTTCTTACTTTGTCTATTAGCCGCAAGCTTTTGGCATTAACTCTTTGAGCAGCTTCCTCGGCTGTTTCGTCTGCCATTGTAGAATTTATACTAAAATTTCTCTTTGAATTAACTCTTTGAGTGGCTCCCTCGGCTGTTTCTTCTGCCATTGTAGGATTTATACTGAAATATCTCTTTGAATCGCCCCCTTATATACTTATAATGACGTCATATACAAAGCCTTATATACTTATAATGATGTCATATGCGGACAAACTCACAAACGTACAACTTATTTTATATATATATATATATATATATATATATATATATATATATATATATATATATATATATATATATATATATATATATATATATATATATATATATATATATATATATAGATATATATATATATATATAATATAAATATAAATATATATATATATATATATATATATATATATATATATATATATATATATATATATATATATATATATATATATATATATATATATATATATATATATAATATAAATATATATATATATATATATATATATAATATATATATATATATATATATATATATATATATATATATATATATATATATATAAATAAGTTGTCTGTCTGTGTGTCTGTCTGTCAGTGACGTCATGTTTCTGTGTCGACTGACGTCATGAAGTTAGTTGTCGTCATTTTTGCTATGACGGTGACGTCATTAAATATTTAATCATGAAGTTAGTTGCCGTCATTTTTGCTATGACGGTGACGTCATTAAAGATATTTAAGACATATATGTTCACGTAGAAATCTATTAATTTTTAAGTTTAAAATGACTGATGAACTTACAATGGCAAAAGCCGATGAAGATGCTCAAAGAGTCTATGCCAAAAAACTTGCTGCTGATAGAGAAAGTCAGAAAAGAAAGCGTGCCGAGAAATCAAAAGAACAGCAAGGAAACAGGCTTGAGGCTGATAGAGAAAGAAAGAACAGAAACCGTGCCGAGGAATCAAAAGAACAGCAAGGAAACAGGCTTGAGGCTGATAGAGAAAGAAAGAACAGAAAGCGTGCCGAGGAACTACCAGAGCAACGCGAAAGCAGACTTGCTGCTAAAAGAGAAAGTGAAAAAAGAAGGCGTGCCGAGGAATCACAAGAACAGCAAGAAATCAGGCTTGCTGCTGATAGAGAAAGTAAGAAAAGAAAGCGTGCTGAGGAATCACAAGAACAGCAAGAAATCAGGCTTGCTGCTGATAGAGAAAGTAAGAAAAGAAAGCGTGCCGAGGAATCAGAGCAACCTGAAAGTTATCGCCTGGCATTCAGGTACAGCCCAGTCGATGATTATAGCTGAGTAGATGTGTTCAAATCGGGACAATGTCTAAAATTAGTCCCTATTGCAAGGCCTTGAAATTCAATGGTGAAACAATGGGAATGTGTTGCGCCTCAGGAAAAGTTAAACTTCCTCTATTGGCTGCACCACCAGAGCCATTGAAGACTTTCCTTACTGGAACTACGGCAGAATCTAAGCGTTTTTTGTCAAAAATCAGAAAATACAACTCATGTTTCCAAATGACGTCGTTTGGAGCCTAAATCGAAAATCCAGATCAATTTATGTCTACTTTCAAAGTAAAAGGGCAAATTTATCAAGAGCAGGGTCCCTTCTACCATTCTCAGGCGAGAATCATAAATTTTTACAATTGTATTTTATCAGTGATAGAAATTTGAATTGAATGCACGTTGCGAAATTTCTCCCAACGCTGAAAGGACAATCGTTTCCCAATTGCAACATCTTTTCCACGAAAATAATAATTTAGTGCGTCTGTTCAAAACAGCCATCGATTTGATGCCTACTGATACGCATAAAATTGTTATTTCCGCTGACAAAACGCCTCCTGGCCAACATGTGCGTAGATACAATGCTCCAACTATCGACGAAGTGGCAATCGTTATGGTCGGTCATCAGTTTTTACCTCGAGATATTATTCTTCATAAGCGAAACGCTCAGTTGTTAAGAATTGCTGAAACTCATTGATGCTGCGATGCCCTACAATATCCTATCATTTTTTGGGATGGAGCCGACAGCTATCACTTTAATATTAAATTGATGAATCCAGCCACTAACAAAGAAATGAATAAGAAATGCAGTGCAATGCATTATTATTCCTATAGACTACGTGTCCGATTGCAAAACGATGACTCTTGTCAAACATTTTCATATCAATTGCTGGCAATTGGAAACGGAAAGCTCCCAGTAGACTCAATTTCAGGACGTATACAACTACCTGCTGATTTCTGTAATTTAGTGACGTCCAAAAATGAATTGATTGAAAAAGTATTTCCGAAAATTCTAAAAAATTATGGAAATAATAAATGGCTAAGTGAAAGAGCGATTCTCGCACCCAAAAATATAGACGTCCACGAAATCAACAATATTGTTTTGACCAAGATTCGAGACCAGGCAGTCCTTTACAAGTCAGTCGACACAGTTTTGGAACCAAATGAAGCGGTTAATTATCCATCTGAATTTTTAAATTCCATAGATCTTTCAGGGTTTCCACCACACGTGCTACAACTAAAAATAGGCGTACCAATAATACTTTTAAGAAATATCAACCCACCAAAGCTTTGCAATGGCACGCGACTTGCCGTAAAAAAAACAATGGAAAACCTAATAGAGGCCACAATCTTGACAGGGCCTTTTGAGGGTGAGGCTGTTCTTATTCCTCGCATTCCCATGATTCCAACGGATCTGCCTTTTCAATTTAAAAGATTGCAATTCCCAATTCGATTAGCATTTGCAATCACCATTAACAAAGCTCAAGGTCAATCATTAGAAAAATGTGGTTATAATCTTAATACTGATTGTTTTTCCCATGGACAATTGTACGTTGCATATTCGAGGGTCGGTAAACCTGACAATCTATTTATATGCAGCGACAATTGGACAGCGAAGAATGTTGTATATTCGCAAGTTTACGCAGTTAATTTGTATTGTATCTATCTATCTATCTATCTATATAAAAACGAGTTGTGTGTATGCATGTTTGTTTGTTTGTAAAAAGACCGTTTGCATATGACGTCATTATTAGTACATACGGCTTTGTATATGCACAGACAATGGGAAAGCCAAGAATGTTGTATATTCACAATTTTTACGTATTTTAACTCCTGCAGACGAAATGAATGCTTGCCTGAAAAATTCTAATTTATGGGCACACGTAAAAATATTAAAATTAACTACAAATATGCGTGTCCGATTGCAAAACGATGACTCTGGTCAAACATTTTCAGATCAATTGCTGGCAATTGGAAACGGAAAGCTCTCAGTAGACTCAATTTCAGGACGTATACAACTACCTGCTGATTTCTGTAATTTAGTGACGTCCAAAAATGAATTGATTGAAAAAGTATTTCCGAATATTCTAAAAAATTATAAAAATAATAAATGGCTAAGTGAAAGAGCGATTCTCGTACCCAAAAATATAGACGTCCACGAAATCAACAATATTGTTTTGACCAAGATTCGAGACCAGGCAGTCCTTTACAAGTCAGTCGACACAGTTTTGGAACCAAATGAAGCGGTTAATAATCCATCTGAATTTTTAAATTCCATAGATCTTTCAGGGTTTCCACCACACGTGCTACAACTAAAATAGGCGTACCAATAATACTTTTAAGAAATATCAACCCACCAAAGCTTTGCAATGGCACGCGACTTGCCGTAAACAAAAACAATGGAAAACCTAATAGAGGCCACAATCTTGACAGGGCCTTTTGAGGGTGAGGCTGTTCTTATTCCTCGCATTCCCATGATTCCAACAGATCTGCCTCTTCAATTTAAAAGATTGCCAATTCCCAATTCGATTAGCATTTGCAATCACCATTAACAAAGCTCAAGGCCAATCATTAGAAAAATGTGGTATAGATCTTAATACTGATTGTTTTTCCCATGACAATTGTACGTTGCATGTTCGAGGGTCGGTAAACCTGACAATCTATTTATATGCAGCGACAATTGGACAGCGAAGAATGTTGCATATTCGCAAGTTTTACGCAGTTAATTTGTATTGTATCTATCTATCTATCTATTTATATAAAAACGAGTTTTGTGTATACATGTTTGTTTGTTTGTAAAAAGAGCGTTTGCATATGACGTCATTATTAGTACATACGGCTTTGTATATGCACAGACAATGGGAAAGCCAAGAATGTTGTATATTCGCAATTTTTACGTAGTTTAACTCCTGCAGACGAAATGAATGCTTGCCTGAAAAATTCTAATTTATGGGCACACGTAAAAATATTAAAATTAACTACAAATATGCGTGTCCGATTGCAAAACGATGACTCTGGTCAAATATTTTCAGATCAATTGCAGGCAATTGGAAACGGAAAGCTCCCTGTAGTGGGAAAGCCAAAAATGTTGTATTTCGCAATTTTTACGTAGTTTGAAACACATATATAAATCTATCAATATTCACAGGTGGGACACAGGGACACAACTACAATGGCGCGCAACTAATATGGCGCGTAACGACTTACGCGCGCGGGGGTGCTTGGGGGGCGCGAAGCGCCACCCCAACAGCTAGTATATATATATATATATATATATATATATATATATATATATATATATATATATATATATATATATATATATATATATATATATATATATATATCTATATATATAAAAATAAGTTGTCTGTCCGTTACGCCAGATTATATCCATATATATAAAAATAAGTTGTCTGTGTGTGGATCTGTGGATGGATCAGGTGACGTCACCTGAAAAAACTGGATCAGGTGACGTCAAAACTGAAAAAACTAAAAAAAGGCAAAAACTACAAAAAAAAACTAAAAAACTAATAAAAAAAATAAAAAAGCTAAAAAACTAAAAAAACTAAAAAAAGGCAAAAACTACAAAAAAAACTAAAAACTAATAAAAAAGCTAAAAAACTAAAAAAACTAAAAAAAGGCAACAACTACAAAAAAAACTAAAAACTAATAAAAAAAATAAAAAAGCTAAAAAACTAAAAAAACTAAAAAACTAAAAAAAGGTAAAAAACTAAAAAAAACTAAAAACTAAAAAAAACTAAAAAAAAAGGAAAAAACTGAAAAATAAGCTAAAATAAAGGTAAAAACCAATAAAAAACTAAAAAAAAAACTGAAAAAACTAAAAAAAGGCAAAAACTACAAAAAAAAACTAAAAACTAATAAAAAAAGTAAAAAAGCTAAAAAACTAAAAAACTAAAAAAACTAAAAAAAGGTAAAAAACTAAAAAAAATAAAAAATAAAAAAAAACTAAAAAAAGGAAAAAACTGAAAAATAAGCTAAAATAAAGGTAAAAACCAATAAAAAACTAAATAGAAAAAAAGGAAAAAATAAAAAAAATTTTCATCTAAAAAACTAAAAAAAACTAAAAAAGGTAAAAACTAAAAGAACTAAAAAAGAAAAAAATAAATGACGACACTCAAAGAGAAAGCGACCAGGACAAAAGGAATGTTCGATTAGCAATCAACAAAGCACCGGGACACAGGGAGTATAAATGACGACCAGGACATAAGTAAAAAAAAAAACTATCTATATATATAAAAATAAGTTGTCTGTGGATCTGTGGATCGTGGATCAGGTGACGTCACCTGAAAAAACTGGATCAGGTGACGTCAAAACTGAAAAAACTAAAAAAGGCAAAAACTACAAAAAAAACTAAAAACTAATAAAAAAAATAAAAAAGCTAAAAAACTAAAAAAACTAAAAAAGGGCAAAAACTACAAAAAAAAATAAAAACTAATAAAAAAGCTAAAAAACTAAAAAAACTAAAAAAAAGGGAAAAACTACAAAAAAAACTAAAAACTAATAAAAAAAATAAAAAAGCTAAAAAACTAAAAAAAACTAAAAAAACTAAAAAAAGGTAAAAAAACTAAAAAAACTAAAAACTAAAAAAAAACTAAAAAAAAGGAAAA